>NW_017200548.1:0-6972 GCF_001704415.2 Capra hircus
TTTCCCTGGAATGGACTGAGACATCTGGGGACTCTGGGAATGGTGGCAAAACCTGGAGTTCCTCTCGCCTTTCCTGTGGAGAGCGCCTCCTCTTGAGATGCGACGGGAACGCCGGAGTTCTTTCCCCGAGCACGCAGGGAAAGGATCCTCCTCTCGAGCTAGGAGGCGAAACGGGGCTCCTCTGGATGTGGTCGGGACTCTCGTGCTTCCTCTCGATTGGAGACGGGTATATCAGGGAAGCTTCTTGAGTTGCAGCAAGGGTGTGAAGGACCCTTTGGAAGTTCCTTAGGTAAAGTGTGATTAGCCTCGAGATACCTCAGCGGAAATGGGCTCATGTCGCTGGAGGGGAGAACTCCTGGATTTTCTCGTTTGCGGCAGGTGCTCTCGACTTACGACGGGTACCTCAGGGAACCGCTCTGGTGGCCTCAGGAAAGGCCAGTCCCATGCGAGTTGCTCGGGGGCCTCTCGGGATTCCTCTCACGTCGATGCCAGGGCCTAAGACCTTGTGTGGAGTCGGTGCAGAACCTGAGGATTCCTCTCCAGTGCTGACATGGATCTTGGGGTATTCTGGAGTCTCCCCAGGGGAGTCAGTCCTCGTCTCGAGTGGGGCATGCAAGTGCACTTCCCTCCGAGCTGTAGCAGCAGTGTAAGCTACCTTTCGCGTGAAAAAGGGATGTGCGGATTCCCTCGAGGCTTTCCCACGAGGCTTTCCAAAGAGGCTTTCCGCACGAGGCTTTCCCACAGGGCTGTCCACATGCCACCGTGGTGTGAGTCGATCCTCGGCTTGAAAGTCGAGGCAGTGCAGGGAAAACAGGTTTCCCTGGAATGGACTAAGACATCCAGGGACTCTGGGAATGGTGGCACGACCCTGGAGTTCCTCGCGCCTTTCCTGTGGAGCGCGCCTCCTCTTGAGATGTGACGGGAACACCGGGAATTCTATCCGACCAGCAGGGAAAGGATCCCTCCCTCTCGATCTAGGAGGCGGAAACGGGGCTCCTCTGGATGTGGGCGGGACTCTCGTGCTCCTCGCGAGTGAGACGGGTATGTCGGGGAACTTCTTGAGTTGCAGTAAGGGTGTGAAGGACCCTTTGGAAGATCCAGAGGTAAGGTGTGATTAGCCTCGAGATACCTCAGCGGTAATGGGACTCAACTCGCCTGGAGGGGAGAACCTCCTGGATTTTCTCGAGTTGCGGCAGGTGCTCTCGACTTACGACGGAGACCTCAGGGACCCGCTGTGGTGGCCTCAGGAAAGGCCAGTCCCCATGCGAGTTCCTCTGAGGCCTTTTCGGGATTCCTCTCACATCGATGCAGGGGCCTAAGACCTTGTGTGGAGTCGGTGCCGGAACCTGAGGATTACTCTCCAGTGCTGACATGGACCTTGGGGTACTTCTGGAGTCTCCCCAGGGGTGTCAGTCCTCGTCTCGAGTGGGGCCATGCACGTGCGCTTTCGTCCCGAGCGTTAGCAGCAGTGTCACGCTTCCCTTCGCGTGCCAAGGGATCTGTGGCTTTCCCTCGAGGCTTTCCCACAGGGCTGCCCACGTGCCACTGTGGTGTGAGTCAATCCTTGGCTTGAAAGTCGAGGCAGTGCAGGGAAACCAGGTTCCCTGGAATGGACTGAGACATCAGGGGGACTCTGGCAATGGTGGCACGAACCTGAAGTTCCTCTCGCGCTTTTCCTCTGGAGAGCGCGCTCCTCTTGAGCTGCGACGGGAACGCCGCGAATTCTTTCCCCCACCACGCAGGGAAAGGTTCAAACGTCTCGAGCTAGGAGGCGGAAAACGTGGCTCCTCTTGATGTGGGTGGGACTTTCCTGCTTCCTCTCGAGTGGAGACGGGTATGTCGGGGAACTTCTTGAGTTGCAGCAAGGGTGTGAAGGACCCTTTGGAAGTTTCAGAAGTTAGGTGTGATTAGCCTCGAGATACCTCAGCGGAAATGGTGCTCATGTCGCCTGAAGGGGAGAACCTCCTGGATTTTCTCGAGTTGCGGCAGGTGCTCTCGACTTACGACGGGGACGCTCAGGGACCCGTTCTGGTGGCCTCAGGAAAGGCCAATCCCCATGCGAGTTGCTCGGGGGCCTCTCGGGATTCCTTTCCCGTTAATGCCGGCGCCTAAGACCTTGCGTGGAGTCAGTGCCGAACCTGAGGATTCCTCTCCAGTGCCGACATGAATCTTCGGGGACTTCTGGAGTCTCCCAGAGGCGTAAGTCCTCGTCTCGAGTGGGGGCATTCACGTGCGCTTTCCTCCCGAGCTGTAGCAGCAGTGTCACGCTTCCCTTCGGGTGGATCAAGGGATCAGGGGCTTTCCCTCGAGGCTTTCCCATGAGGCTTTCCCTCGAGGCTTTTCCACAGGCTGTCCACGTGCCACCGTGGTGTGAGTGGATCCTCTTCTTGAAAGTCGAGTCAGTGCAGGGAAAACAGGTATCCCTGGAATGGACTGAGACATCTGGGGGACTCTGGGAATGGTGTCACGACCCTGGAGTTCCTCTCGCCTTTCCTGTGGAGAGCGCCTCCTCTTGAGATGCGACGGGAACGCCGGGAATTCTTTCCCGACCACGCAGGGAAAGGATCCCTCCTCTCGAGCTAGGAGGCGGAAATGGGGCTACTGTGGATGTGTGTGGAGCTCTCGTGCTTCCTCTCGAGTGGAGTCGGGTATGTCGGGGAACTTCTTGAGTTGCAGCAAGGGTGTGAAGGACCCTTTGGAAGTTCCAGAGTTTAGGTATGATTAGCCTCGAGACGTCTCAGCGGAAATGGGCCTCATCTCGCCTGGAGGGGAGAACCTCCTGGATTTTCTCGAGTTGCGGCAGGTGCTCTTGACTTACGACGGGACCTCAGGGACCCGCTATGATGGCCTCAGGAAAGGCCAGTCGCCTTCGAGTAGCTCGCGGGCCTCTCGGCATTCCTCTCCCGTCGATGCCGGGGCCTAAGATCTTGTGTGGAGTGGGTGCCGGAACCTGAGGATTCCTCTCCAGTGCTGACATGGATCTTGGGGTACTTCTGGAGTCTCCCCAGTGGAGTCAGCCTCGTCTTGAGTGGGGGAATGCACGTGCGCTTTCCTCCTGAGCTGTAGCAGCAGTGTCGCGCTTCCATTCGCGGTGGATCAAGGGATCTGTGGCTTTCCTAGAGGCTTTCCCACGAGCTTTGCCACGAGGCTTTCCCACGAGGCTTTCCCACAGGGCTTCCACGAGGGCTCCCCCCACGAGGTGAGGCTTTCCTGTCGACGTGCCACCATGGCTTGAGTCGATCCTCGGCTGAAAGTCGAGGCAGTGCAGGGAAAACAGGTTTCCCTGGAATGGACTGAGACATCTGGGGGACTCTGGGAATGGTGGCATGACCCTGGAGTTCCTCTCGCCTTTCCTGTGGAGAGCGCCTCTCTTGAGATGCGACCGGAACGCCGGGAGTTCTTTCCGAGCACGCAGGGAAAGGATCCCTCCTCTCGAGCTAGGAGGCGGCAAAACGGGGCTCCTCTGGATGTGGGCGGGACTGTCGTGCTTCCTCTCGAGTGGAGACGGGTAAGCCGGGGATCTTCTTGAGTTGCAGAAAGGGTGTAAAGGACCCTTTGTAAGTTCCAGAGGTTAGGTGTGATTAGCCTCGAGACGCCTCAGCGGAAATGGGTCTCATCTCGCCTGGAGGGGAGAACCTCCTGGATTTTCTCGAGTTGCGGCAGGTGCTCTCGACTTACGACGGGGACCTCAGGGACCCGCTATGGTGGACTCAGGAAAGGCCAGTCCCATGCGAGTAGCTCGCGGGCCTCTCGGGATTCCTCTCCCGTCGATGCCGGGGCCTAATATCTTGTGTGGAGTGGGTGCCGGAACCTGAGGATTCCTCTGCAGTGCTGATATGGATCTTGGGGTACTTCTGGAGTCTCCCCAGTGGAGTCAACCCTCGTCTCGAGTGGGGAATGCACGTGTGCTTTCCTCCCGAGCTGTAGCAGCAGTGTCGCGCTTCCATTCGCGTGTATCAAGGGATCTGTGGCTTTCCCTCGAGGCTTTCCCACGAGGCTTTCCCACGAGGCTTTACCCCGAGGCTTTCCACGAGGCTTTCCCACAGGGCTGTCCCACATGCCACAGTGGTGTGAGTCGATCCTGGGCTTGAAAGTCGAGGAAGTGCAGGGAAAAAAGGTTTCCCTGGAATGGACTGAGACATCTGGGGGACTCTGGGAAAGGTGGCACGACCCTCGAGTTCCTCCCGCCTTTCCTGTGGAGAGCTCCTCCTCTTGAGATGCCGGAAATGCCCGGAAATCTTTCCCGAGCAGGCAGAGAAAGGATCCCTCCTCTCTAGCTAGGAGGCGGAAACGGGGCTCCTCTGGATGTGGGCGGGACTCTCGTGCTTCCTCTCGAGTGGAGTCGGTATGTCGGGGAACTTCTTGAGTTGCAGCAAGGGTGTGAAGGACCCTTTGGAAGTTCCAGAGGTTAGGTGTGATTAGCCTCGAGACGCCTCAGCGGAAAATGAACCTCATCTCGCCTGAAGGGGAGAACCTCCTGGATTTTCGAGTTGCGGCAGGTGCTCTCGAATTACGACGGGGACCTCAGGGACCCGCTCTGGTGGCCTCAGGAAAGGCCAGTCCCCAGGCGAGTTGTTCGGGGGCCTCTTGGGAGTCCTCTCCCGTCGATGCTAGAGCCTAAGATCTTGTGTGGAGTCAGTGAAGGAACTTGAGGATTCCTCTCCAGTGCCGACATGGAACTTGGGGTAATTTTGGAGTCTCAACCAGGGCAGTCAGTTCTCGTCTCGAGTGGGGTCCTGCACGTGCGCTTTCCTCCCGAGCTGTAGCAGCAGTGTCGCGCTTCCCTTAGCGTGGATCAAGGGATCTGTGTCTTTCCCTCGAGCTTTCCCACGAGGCTTTCCCACAGGGCTGTCCCACGTTCCACCGTGGTGTGAGTCGATCCTCGGCTTGAAAGTCGAGGCAGTTCAGGCGAAACAGTTTTCCCTGGAATGGACTGAGACATTCAGGGGACTCTGGGAATGGTGGCACGACCCTGGAGTTCCTCTCGCCTTTCCTGTGGAGAGCGCCTCCTCTTGAGATGCAACGGGAACGCCGGAAATTCTTTCCCGACCACGCAGGGAAAGGATCCCTCCTCTCGAGCTAGGAGGCGGAAACGGGGCTCCTCTGGTTGTGGGCGGGACTCTCGTGCTTCCTCTCGATTGGAGACGGATATGTCGGAGAACTTCTTGAGTTGCAGCAAGGGTGTGAAGGACCCTTTAGAAGTTCCAGATGTTAGATGTGATTAGCCTCGAGATGCCTCAGCAGAAATGGGCCTCATCTCGCCTGCAGGGGAGAACTTTCTGGATGTTTCTCGAGTTGCGGCAGGTGCTCTCGACCTACGACGGGCCTCAGGGACCCGCTCTGGTGGCCTCAGGAAAGGCCAGTCCCCTTCGAGTTGCTCGGGGGCCTCTCGGATTCCTCTCCCATCGATGCCGTGGCCTAAGACCTTGTGTGGAGCCGGTGCCGGAACCTGAGGATTCCTCTCCAGTGCTGACATGGATCTTGGGGTACTTCTGGCGTCTCACCAGGGGAGTCAGTCCTCATCTCGAGTGGGGCATGCACGTGCGCTTTCCTCCGAGCTGTAGCAGCACTGTCACGCTTCCCTTCAGGTGGATCAAGGGATCTGTGGCTTTCCCTCGAGGCTTTCCCACGAGGGCTTTCCCACGAGGCTTTCCCACAGGGCTGTCCCACGTGCCACCGTGGTGTGAGTCGATCCTCGGCTTGAAAGTCGAGCAGTGCAGGGAAAACTGAGACATCTCAAGGACTCTGGGAATGGTGGCACGACCCTGGAGTTCCTCTCGCCTTTCCTGTGGAGAGCGCCTCCTCTTGAGTTGCGACGGGAACGCCGGGAATTCTTTCCGACCACGCAGGAAAGGATCCCTCCTCTCGAGCTAGGAGGCGGAAACGGGGCTCCTCTGGATGTGGCGGGACTCTCGTGCTTCCTCTCGAGTGGAGTCGGGAATGTTGCGGAACTTCTTGAGTTCCAGCAAGGGTGTGAAGGACCCTTTGGAAGTTCCAGAGTTTAGGTGTGATAGCCTCGAGACGCCTCAGCGGAAATGGGCCTCATCTCGCCTGGAGGGAGAACCTCCTGGATTTTCTCGAGTTAAGGCACGTGCTCTCGACTTACGACGGGGACCTCAGGGACCCGCTCTGGTGGCCTCAGGAAAGGCCAGTCCCCTTGCGAGTTGCTCGGGCCTCTCGGGGGTCTCTCGGGATTCCTCTCCAGTCGATATCGGGGCCTAAGACCTTGTGTGGAGTCGGTGCCAGACCTGAGGTTTCCTCTCAGTTCTGACATGGATCTTGGGGTACTTCTGAGTCTCCCAGCGGAGTCAGTCCTCGTCTCGAGTGGGGGCATGCACGTGCTATTTCCTCCGAGCTGTAGCCGCAGTGTCACCCTTTCCTTCACGTGGAACAAGGGATCTGTGGCATTCCCTCGAGGCTTTCCCACGAGGCTTTCCACGAGGCTTTCCCACAGGGCTGTCCCACGTGCCACCGTGGTGTGAGTCTATCCTCGGCTTGAAAGTCAAAACAGTGCAGAGAAAACAGGTTTCCCTGGAATGGACTGAGACATCTGGGGGACTCTGGGAATGCTGGCATGACCCGGAGTTCCTCTCGCCTTTCCTGTGGAGAGCGCTCCTCTTGAGTTGCGACAGGAACGCCGGGAATTCTTTCTCGAGCACGCAGGAAAGGATCCCTCCTCTCGAGCTAGGAGGCGGAAAAGGGGCTCCTCTGGATGTGGGCGGGACTCTCCTGCTTCCTCTCTAGTGGAGTCGGGTATGTCGTGGAACTTCTTGAGTGCCAGCAAGGGTGTGAGGACCCTTTGGAAGTTCCAGAGTTTAGTGTGATTTAGCCTCGAGACGCCTCAGGGGAAATGGGCCTCATCTCGCCTGGAGGGGAGAATCTCCTGGATTTTCTCGAGTTGCGGCAGGTCCTCTCGACTTACGTCGGGGACCTCAGGGACCCTTTCTGGTGGCCTCAGGAAAGGCCAGTCCC
>NW_017200549.1:0-6972 GCF_001704415.2 Capra hircus
CTGAGGTCCCCGTCGTAAGTCGAGAGCACCTGCGCAACTCAAGAAAATCCAGGAGGTTCTCCCTCCAGGCGAGCTGAGGCCCATTCCGCTGAGGCGTCTCGAGGCTAATCACACCTAAACTCTGGAACTTCCAAAGGGTCCTTCACACCCTTGCTGCAACTCAAGAAGTTCCCGAGATTCCCCGTCTCCACTCGAGAGAAGCACGAGAGTCCCGCCACATCAGAGGAGCCCCGTTCCGCCTCCTAGATCTAGAGAGGGATCCTTTCCCTCGTGGTCGGGAAAGAATTCCCGGCGTTCCCATCGCATCTCAAGAGGAGGCGCTCTCCACAGGAAAAGCGAGAGGAACTCCAGGGTCGTGCCACCATTCCCAGAGTCCCCAGATGTCTCAGTCCATTCCAGGGAAACCTGTTTTCCCTACACTTCCTCGACCTTCAAGCCGAGGATCGACTCACACCACGGTGGCACGTGTGGACAGCCCCCTGTGGGAAAGCCTGTGGAAAGCCTCGAGGGAAAGCCACAGATCCGTTGATCCACGCGAAGGGAAGGGTGACACTTCTGCTACAGCTCGGAGGAAAGGCGCACGTGCATGCCCCCACTCGTGACGAGGACTGAATCCCCTGGGGAGACTCCAGAAGTACCCCAAGATCCATGTCAGCACTGGAGAGGAATCCTCAGGTTCCTGGCACCCACTCCACACAAGATCTTAGGCCCCGCATCGACGGGAGAGGAATCCGAGAGGCCCCATGCAACTCGCATGGGGGACTGGCCTTTCCTGAGGCCACCAGAGCGGGTCCCTGAGGTCCCCGTCGTAAGTCGAGAGCACCTGCCCGCAACTCGAGAAAATCCAGGAGGTTCTCCCCTCCAGGCGAGATGAGGCCCATTTCCGCTGAGGCGTCTCGAGGCAAATCACACCTAACCTCTGGAACTTCCAAAGGTCCTTCACACCCTTGCTGCAACTCAAGAAGTTCCCCAACATACCCGTCTCCACTTAGAGGAAGCACGAGAGTCCCGCCCACATCCAGAGGAGCCCGTTTCCGTCTCCTAATCGAGAGGAGGGTTCCTTTCCTGCGTTGTCGGGAAAGAATTCCCGGCGTTCCGTCACATCTCAAGAGGAGGCGCTCTCCACAGGAAAAGGCGAGAGGAACTCCAGGGTCGTGCCACATTTAGAGTCCCCCAGATGTCTCAGTCCATTTCAGGGAAGCCTGTTTCCCTGCACTGCCTCGACTTTCAAGCCGAGGATCGACTCACACCACTGTGGCACGTGGTGTGGAAGCCTCGTGGGAAAGCCTGTGGAAAGGGAAAGGGAAAGCCACAGATCCCTTGATCCACGCGAAGGGAAGCGTGACACTGCTGCTACAGCTCGGAGAAAAGCGCACGTGCATGCCCCCACTCGAGACGAGGACTGACTCCCCTGGGGAGACTCCAGATGTACCCCAAGATCCATGTCAGCACTGGAGAGGAAGTCTCAGGTTCCGGCACCGACTCCACACAAGGTCTTAGACCCCGGTATCGAAGGGAGAGGAATCCCGAGAGGCCCCCGAGCAACTCGCATGGGGACTGGCCTTTCCTGAGGCCACCACAGCGGGTCCCTGAGGTCCCCGTCGTAAGTCGAGAGCACCTGCCGCAACTCGAGAAAATCCAGGAGGTTCTTCCCTCCAGGCGAGATGAGGCCCATTTCCGCTGAGGCGTCTCGAGGATAATCACACCTAACCTCTGGAACTTCCACAGGGTCCTTCCCACCCTTGCTGCAACTCAAGAAGTTCCCGACATACCCGACTCCACTCGAGAGGAAGCACGAGAGTCCGCCCACATCCAGAGGAGCCCCGTTTCCGCCTCCTAGCTCGAGAGGAGGGATCCTTTCCCTGCGTGGTCGGGAAAGAATTCCCGGTGTTCCCGTTGCATCTCAAGAGGAGGCGCTCTCCACAGGAAAGGCCAGAGGAACTCCTGGGTCGTGCCACCATTCCCAGAGACCCCTGGATGTCTCAGTCCATTCCAGGGAAAACTGTTTTCCCTGCACTGCCTCGACTTTCAAGCCGAGGATGGACTCACACCACGGTGTCACGTGGGACAGCCCCGTGGGAAAGCCTCGGGGAAAGCCTCGTGGAAAGCCTCGTGGGAAAGCCTGGCGGGAAAGCCCCTGATCCCTTGATCTACCCGAAGGGAAGCGCGACACTGCTGCTAGAGCTCGGAAGGAAAGCGCACGTGCATGCCCCCACACGAGTAGAGGTCTGACTGCACTGGGAGACGCCAGAAGTCCCCCAAGATCCATGTCAGCACTGGAGAATCCTCAGGTTCCGCCACCGACTCCACACAAGGTCTTAGGCCCCGGCATCGACGGAGAGGAATCCCGAGAGGCCCCGAGCAACTCGCATGGGGACTGGCCTTTCCTGAGGCCACCAGAGCGGGTCCCTGAGGTCCCCGTCGTAAGTCGAGAGCACCTGCCGCAACTCGAGAAAATCCAGGAGGTTCTCCCCTCCAGGCGAGATGAGGCCCCGTTTCCGCTGAGGCGTTTCGAGGCAAATCACACCTAACCTCTGGAACTTCCAAAGGGTCCTTCACACCCTTTCTGCAACTCAAGAAGTTCCCCGACATACCCATCTCCAATTGAGTGGAAGCACGAGAGTCCCGCCCACATCCAAAGGAGCCCCGTTTCGGCCTCCTAGATCGAGTGGAGTGATACTTCCCCTGCGTGTTCGGGAACGAATCCCGGCGTTCCCGTCGCATCTCAAGAGGAGCGCTCTCCACAGGAAAGGCGAGAGGAACTTCAGGGTCGTGCCAGCATTCCCAGAGTCCCCCAGATGTCTCAGTCCATTCCAGGGAAAACTGTTTTCCCTTCACTGCCTCGACGTTCAAGCCGAGGATCGACTCACACCACGGTGGAACGTGGGACAGCCCTGTGGGAAGGCCTCGTGGGAAAGCCTCGAGGGAAATCCACAGATCCCTTGATGCACGCGAAGGGAAGCGCGACACTGCTGCTACAGCTCGGGAGGAAAGCGCACGTGCATGCCCCCATTCGAGACGAGGACTGACTCCCCTGGGAAGACTCCAGAAGTACCCGAAGATCCATGTCAGCACTGGAGAGGAATCCTCTGGTTCCGGCACCTACTCCACACAAGGTCTTAGGCCCGGCATCGACGGGAGAGGAATCCCTAGAGGCCCCGAGCAACTCGCATGGGGACTGGCCTTTCCTGAGGCCAGCAGAGCGGGTCGCTGTGGTCCCCGTCCTAGGTCGAGGGCTCCTGCCGACACTCGAGAAAATCCAGGAGGTTCCCCCATCCAGGCGAGATGAGGCCCATTTCCGCTGAGGGGTCTCGAGGCTAATCACACCTAACCTCTGAAACTTCCAAAGGGTCCTTCACACCCTTACTGCAACTCAAGTAGTTCCCCGACATACCCGTCTCCATTCGAGAGGAAGCACGACAGTCCCGCCCACATCCAGAGGAGCCCAGTGTCTGCCTCATAGCTCGAGAGGAGGGATCCTTTCCCTGTGGTCGGGAAATAATTCCCGGCGTTCCCATAGCATGTCAAGAAGAGGCGCTCTCCACAGGAAAGGCGAGAGGAACTCCAGGGTCGTGCCACCATTCCCAGAGTCCCCACACATGTCTCAGTCCATTCCAGGGAAACCTGTTCTCCCTGTAATTCCTCGACTTTCAAGCCCAGGATCGACTCACACCACGCTGGCACGTGGGACAGCCATGTGGGAAATCCTCGTGGGAAAGCCTTGTGGGAAAGCCTCGAGGGAAAGCCACAGATCCCTTGATCCACGCGAATAGAAGTGTGACATTGCTGCTACAGCTCGGGAGAAATGCGCTTATGCATGCCCCCACTGGAGACGAGGACTGACTCCCCTTGGGAGACTCCAGAAGTACCCCAAGATCCATGTCAGCACTGGAGAGGAATCCTCAGGTTCCGGCACCGACTCCACACAAGGTCTTAGGCCCCTGCATCGACGGGAGAGGAATCCCTAGAGGCCCCCGAGCAACTCGCATGGGACTGGCCTTTCCTGAGGCCAGCAGAGCGGGTCCGTGTGGTCCCCGTCGTAAGTCGAGTGCACACTGCCGAGACTCGAGAAAATCCAGGAGGTTCTCCCCTCCAGGCGAGATGAGGCCCGTTTCCGCTGAGGCGTTTCGAGGCAAATCACACCTAACCTCTGGAACTTCCAAAGTGTCCTTCACACCCTTTCTGCAACTCAAGAATTTCCCCGACATACCCGTCTCCAATTGAGTGGAAGCACGAGAGTTCCGCCCACATCCAAAGGAGCCCCGTTTCGGCCTCCTAGATCGAATGGAGTGATACTTCCCCTGCGTGTCGGGAACGAATCCCGGCGTTCCCGTTGCATCTCAAGAGGAGGCGCTCTCCACAGGAAAGGCGAGAGGAACTCCAGGGTCGTGCCAGCATTCCCAGAGTCCCCCAGATGTCTCAGTCCATTCCAGGGAAGCCTGTTTTCCCTTCACTGCCTCGACTTTCAAGCCGAGGATCGACTCACACCACGGTGGAACGTGGGACAGCCCTGTGGGAAGGCCTCGGGAAAGCCTCGAGGGAAAGCCACAGATCCCTTGATCCACGCGGAGGGAAGCGTGACAGTGCTGCTACAGCTCGGGAGGAAAGCCCACGTGCATGCCCCCATTCGAGACGAGGACTGACTCCCCTTGGGAGACTCCAGAAGTACCCCAAGATCCATGTCAGCACTGGAGAGGAATCCTCTAGTTCCGGCACCTACTCCACACAAGCTCTTAGGCCCGGCATCGACGGAGAGGAATCCCTAGAGGCCCCGGAGCAACTCGCATGGGGACTGGCCTTTCCTGAGGCCAGCAGAGTGGGTCCCTGTGGTCCCCGTCCTAGGTCTAGAGCACCTGCCGACACTCGAGAAAATCCAGGAGGTTCCCCCATCCAGGCGAGATGAGGCCCATTTCCGCTGAGGCGTTTCGAGGCTAATCACACCTAACCTCTGGAACTTCCAAAGGGTCCTTCACGCCCTTGCTGCAACTCAAGAAGTTCCCCGACAAACCCGTCTCGACTCGAGAGGAAGCACGAGAGTTCCGCCCACATCCAGAGGAGCCCCGTTTCCGCCTCCTAGCTCGAGGTGAGGGATCCTTTCCCTGTGTGGTCGGGAAAGATTTCCCGGGGTTCCCGTCGCATCTCAAGTGGAGGCGCTCTCCACAGGAAAGTCGAGAGGATCTCCATGGTCGTGCCACATTCCCAGAGTCCCCCAGATGTCTCAGTCCATTCCAGGGAAACCTGTTTTCCCTGCACTGCCTCGACTTTCAAGCCGAGGATCGACTCACACCACGGTGGCACGTGGGACGGCCCTGTGGGAAAGCCTCGTGGGAAAGCCTCGTGGGGAAAGCCTCGAGGGAAAGCCACAGATCCCCTTTATCCACGCGAAGGGAAGCGTGACAGTGCTGCTACAGCTCGGGAGGAAAGCCCGCGTGCATGCCCCATTCGAGACGAGGACTGACTCCCCTGGGGAGACTCCAGAAGTACCCCAAGATCCATGTCAGCACAGGAGAGGAATCCTCTCTGGTTCCGGCACCTACTCCACACAAGGTCTTAGGCCCGGCACCAACGGGAGAGGAATCCCTAGAGGCCCCCGAGCAACTCGCATGGGGAGTGGCCTTTCCTGAGGCCAACAGAGCGGGTCCCTGTGGTCCCCGTCCTAGGTCGAGAGCACCTGCTGACATTCGAGAAAATCCAGGAGGTTTCCCCATCCAGGCGAGATGAGGCCCATTTCCGCTGAGGTGTCTCGAGGCTAATCACACCTAACCTCTGAAACTTCCAAAGGGTCCTTCACACCCTTACTGCAACTCAAGTAGTTCCCTGACATACCCGTCTCCATTTGAGAGGAAGCACGACAGTCCCGCCCACATCCAGAGGAGCCCAGTGTCTGCCTCATAGCTCGAGAGGAGGGATCCTTTCCCTGCGTGTTCGGGAAAGAATTCCCGGCGTTCCCATAGCATGTCAAGAAGAGGCGCTCTCCACAGGAAAGGCGAGAGGAACTCCAGGGTCGTGCCACCATTCCCAGAGACCCCACACATGTCTCAGTCCATTCCAGGGAAACCTGTTCTCCCTGTAATTCCTCGACTTTCAAGCCCAGGATCGACTCACACCATGGTGGCACGTGGGACAGCCATTTGGGAAATCCTCGTGGGAAAGCCTTGTGGGAAAGCCTCGAGAGAAAGCCCACAGATCCCTTGATCCACGCGAATAGAAGTGTGACATTGCTGCTACAGCTCGGGACAAAAGCGCTCATGCATGCCCCCCACTCGAGACGAGGACTGGACCCTGGGGAGACTCCAGAAGTACCCAAGATCCATGTCAGCACTGAGAGGAATCCTCAGGTTCCGGGCACCGACTCCTCACAAGAACTTAGGCCCCGCATCAACGGGAGAGGAATCCTAGACCCCCGAGCAACTCTCATGGGGACTGGCCTTCCTGAGCCACCAGAGCGGGTCCCTGAGGTCTCCGTCGTTAAGTCGAGAGCACCTGCCGCAACCGAGAAAATCCAGGAGGTTGTCCTCTCCAGGCGAGATGAGGCCCATTTCCCGCTGAGGCGACTCGAGGCTAATCACACCTAACCTCTGGAACTTCCAAAGGGTCCTTCACAGCCTTGCTGCATCTCAAGAAGTTCCCCGACATACCCGTCACCACTCAAGAGGAAGCACGAGAGTCCCGCCCACATACAGAGGGGCCCCGTTTCCGCCTCCTAGCTCAAGAGGAGGGATCCTTTCCTTTCGTGGTCGGCAAAGAATTCCCGTCGTTCCCGTCGCATCTCAAGAGGAGGCGCTCTCCACAGGAAAGGCGAGAGGAACTCCAGGGTCGTGCCACCATTCCAGAGTCCCCAAGATGTCTCAGTCCATTCCAGGGAAACCTGTTTTCCCTGCACTGCCCTCGACTTTTCAAACCGAGGATCGACTGACACCACGGTGGCACGTGGGACATCACTGGGGAAAGCCCGTTGGAAACCCGCTGGGA
>NW_017200550.1:0-6972 GCF_001704415.2 Capra hircus
TAGGGCCCAAGGAATCAGCCTCCGTGTGTGCGGGGCTGAAAACCCCAGCCAGGGGCCCTGGGAGCCTGGTGCTCTCCGTGTGCGCTGAATCTGGGCGCCAAGCAAACCGCTGGAGGAGCCCTGCAGTTGCCCTTCCCTTCCCTCTGACAGAATTCTCACTGCTGGAGCCCTTGGCAGTGTGCAACCCACCAGCCCCTAAGCTCTCCTTAAGGAGGACTGGGACCTAAGTGCAAAGGCAAGGCAGGATTGGAGCTGAGGCAAGAAAGGCGCCAGTGGCGACTCCCAGGCTCCTGCTGCCTGCTCCTTCCTGGAGAGGCAGCCTAAAAGCAAGGCAAGTCTGGGCAAGGCTAGCCCCGGCAGAGCAGCCTCGCGCCAGGAACTCTGCCAGATCGGGGCTCTGAGCAGAGCTAGAGCTCTGCCGTACTGGAGGCGCACTTAGCTCCGTGCAAGCAGGGCTTTCAACTTGACGGGGCTGGGCTGCCTCCTCTTCCCCGAGGAGGCTCGCTTCCCTGCTGGCTGTGCACTCGCCTATCAGGCGGGGGCGCAGGGCTCCTCCAGCAGGTCTTGCCTCAGGGGCTGCTTCCCCTGAGTTGGGGCTGTGGGCAGGAACCCAGACACGCAGGATCAGGCCCAAACACCTGCACATGTCTCTGCTGGGGAGGAGAGTGCTAGGGAACCTACGTCTGTCATACACTTTCTGGGCACCCAAGGAATCAGCCTCCGTGTGTGCGGGGCTGAAAACCCCAGCCAGGGGCCCTGGGAGCCTGGTGCTCTCGTGCGGCGCTGAATCTAGGCGGCCAAGAAACCGCTGGAGGAGCCCTGCAGTTGCCCTTCCCTTCCCTCTGACAGAATTCTCACTGCTGGAGCCCTTGGCAGTGTGCAACCCACCAGCCCCTAAGCCCTCCTTAAGGAGACTGGGACCTAAGTGCAAAGGCAAGGCAGGATTGGAGCTGAGGCAAGAAAGGCGCCAGTGGCGACTCCCAGGCTCCTCTGGCTCCTTCCTGGAGAGGCAGCCTAAAAGCAAGGCAAGTCTGGGCAAGGCTAGCCCCGGCAGAGCAGCCTCGCGCCAGAACTCTGCCAGATCGGGGCTCTGAGCAGAGCTAGAGCTCTGCCGTACTGGAGGCCACTTAGCTCCGTGCAAGCAGGGCTTTCAACTTGACGGGGCTGGGCTGCCTCCTCTTCCCCGAGGAGGCTCGCCCCTGCTGGCTGTGCACTCGCCTATCAGGCGGGGGCCAGGGCTCCTCCAGCAGGTCTTGCCTCAGGGGCTGCTTCCCTGAGTTGGGGCTGTGGGCAGGAACCCAGACACGCAGGATCAGGCCCCAAACACCTGCACATGTCTCTGCTGGGGAGGAGAGTGCTAGGGAACCTACGTCTGTCATACACTTTCTGGGCACCCAAGGAATCAGCCTCCGTGTGTGCGGGGCTGAAAACCCAGCCAGGGGCCCTGGGAGCCTGGTGCTCTCGGTGCGGCGCTGATTCTAGGCGGCCTAGAAACCGCTGGAGGAGCCCTGCAGTTGCCCTTCCCTTCCCTCTGACAGAGCTCTCACTGCTGAAGCCCTTGGCAGTGTGCAACCCACCACCCCCTAAGCCCTCCCCAACCGCCTGGCACCTATGTGCAAAGGCAAGGCAGGATTGGAGCTGAGGCAAGGAAGGCACCAGTGGCGTCTCCCAGGCTCGCTCAGACAGCTCCTTCCTGGGGAGGGAGCCTAAAAGCAAGGCAAGTCTGGGCAAGGCGAGCCCCGGCCGAGCAGCCTCGCGCCAGAAACTCTGCCAGATCGGGGCTCTGAGCAGAGCTAGAGCTCTGCCGTACTGGAGGCCCACTTAGCTCCGTGCAAGCAGGGCTTTCCTCTTGACTGGGCTCGGCTGCCTCCTCTTCTCCCGAGGAGGCTCGCTACACTGCTGGCTGTGCTCTCGCCTATCAGGCGGGCGCGCAGGGCTCCTCCAGCAGGTCTTGCCTCAGGGGCTGCTTCCCCTGAGTTGAGGCTGTGGGCGGGAACCCAGACACGCAGGATAAGGCCCCAACCACCTGCACATGTCTCTGCTGGGGAGGAGAGTGCTAGGGAACCTACGTCTCTCACACACTTTCTAGGCACCCACGGAGTCAGCCTCTGGGAGTGTGGGGATGCAAAACCCAGCCAGGGGCCCTTGGAACCTGGTGCTCTCCGTGCGGAGCTTTGTCTGGGCGGCCAAGGAACCGCTGAAGGAGCCCTGCTGTTGCCCTTCGCTTCCCTCTGACAGAGCTTTCACTGCTGGAGCCCTTGGCAGTGTGCAACCCACCAGCCCCTAAGCCCTCCTCAAGGACGCTTGGGACCTAAGTGCAAAGGCAAGGCAGGGGTAGAGCTGAAGCCAGGAAGGCGCCAGTGGCGTTTCCGAGCCTCACACAGCCTGCTCCTTCCTGGGGAGGAGCCTTAAAGCAAGGCAAGTCTGCGCAAGGCTCGCCTATGGCAGAGCATCTTGGTGCCAGGAACTCTGCCAGATCGGGCCTCTGAACAGAGCTAGAGATCTGCCGTACTGGAGTCGCACTTAGCTTCGTGTAAGCAGGGATTTCAGCTTGACGGGGACTTGCTGCCTCCTCTTCCCCCGAGGAGGCTCGCTTCCCTGCTGGCTGTGCACTCGCCTATCAGGCGGGGGCGCAGGGCTCCTCCAGCAGGTCTTGCCTCAGGGGCTGCTTCCCCTGAGTTGGGGCTGTGGGCAGGAACCCAGACACGCAGGATCAGGCCCCAAACACCTGCACATGTCTCTGCTGGGGAGGAGAGTGCTAGGGAACCTACGTCTGTCATACACTTTCTGGGCACCCAAGGAATCAGCCTCCGTGTGTGCGGGGCTGAAAAACCCCAGCCAGGGGCCCTGGGAGCCTGGTGCTCTCCGTGTGGCGCTGAATCTGGGCGGCCAAGCAACCGCTGGAGGAGCCCTGCAGTTGCCCTTCCCTTCCCTCTGACAGAATTCTCACTGCTGGAGCCCTTGGCAGTGTGCAACCCACCAGCCCCTAAGCTCTCCTTAAGGAGGACTGGGACCTAAGTGCAAAGGCAAGGCAGGATTGGAGCTGAGGCAAGAAAGGCGCCAGTGGCGACTCCCAGGCTCCTGCTGCCTGCTCCTTCCTGGAGAGGCAGCCTAAAAGCAAGGCAAGTCTGGGCAAGGCTAGCCCCCGGCAGAGCAGCCTCGCGCCAGGAACTCTGCCAGATCGGGGCTCTGAGCAGAGCTAGAGCTCTGCCGTACTGGAGGCGCACTTAGCTCCGTGCAAGCAGGGCTTTCAACTTGACGGGGCTGGGCTGCCTCCTCTTCCCCCGAGGAGGCTCGCTTCCCTGCTGGCTGTGCACTCGCCTATCAGGCGGGGCGCAGGGCTCCTCCAGCAGGTCTTGCCTCAGGGGCTGCTTCCCCTGAGTTGGGGCTGTGGGCAGGAACCCAGACACGCAGGATCAGGCCCCAAACACCTGCACATGTCTCTGCTGGGGAGGAGAGTGCTAGGGAACCTACGTCTGTCATACACTTTCTGGGCACCCAAGGAATCAGCCTCCGTGTGTGGGGCTAAAACCCCAGCCAGGGGCCCTGGGAGCCTGGTGCTCTCGGTGCGGCGCTGATTCTGGCGGCCTAGAAACCGCTGGAGGAGCCCTGCAGTTGCCCTTCCCTTCCCTCTGACAGAGCTCTCACTGCTGAGCCCTTGGCAGTGTGCAACCCACCACCCCTAAGCCCTCCCCAAGGACGCCTGGACCTAGTGCAAAGGCAAGGCAGGATTGGAGCTGAGGCAAGGAAGGCGCCAGTGGCGTCTCCCAGGCTCCTCAGCCTGCTCCTTCCTGGGGAGGCAGCCTAAAAGCAAGGCAAGTCTGGGCAAGGCGAGCCCCCGGCCGAGCAGCTCGCGCCAGAACTCTGCCAGATCGGGCTCTGAGCAGAGCTAGAGCTCTGCCGTACTGGAGGCCACTTAGCTCCGTGCAAGCAGGGCTTTCAACTTGACGGGGCTGGCTGCCTCCTCTTCCCCCGAGGAGGCTCGCTTCCCTGCTGGCTGTGCACTCGCCTATCAGGCGGGGCGCAGGGCTCCTCCAGCAGGTCTTGCCTCAGGGGCTGCTTCCCCTGAGTTGGGGCTGGGCAGGAACCCAGACACGCAGGATCAGGCCCCAAACACCTGCACATGTCTCTGCTGGGGAGGAGAGTGCTAGGGAACCTACGTCTGTCATACACTTTCTGGGCACCCAAGGAATCAGCCTCCGTGTGTGCGGGGCTGAAAACCCCAGCCAGGGGCCCTGGGAGCCTGGTGCTCTCGGTGCGGCGCTGATTCTAGGCGGCCTAGAAACCGCTGGAGGAGCCCTGCAGTTGCCCTTCCCTTCCCTCTGACAGAGCTCTCACTGCTGAAGCCCTTGGCAGTGTGCAACCCACCACCCCCTAAGCCCTCCCCAACACGCCTGGCACCTATGTGCAAAGGCAAGGCAGGATTGGAGCTGAGGCAAGGAAGGCACCAGTGGCGTCTCCCAGGCTCGCTCAGACAGCTCCTTCCTGGGAGGGAGCCTAAAAGCAAGGCAAGTCTGGGCAAGGCGAGCCCCCGGCCGAGCAGCCTCGCGCCAGAAACTCTGCCAGATCGGGGCTCTGAGCAGAGCTAGAGCTCTGCCGTACTGGAGGCCCACTTAGCTCCGTGCAAGCAGGGCTTTCCTCTTGACTGGGCTCGGCTGCCTCCTCTTCTCCCGAGGAGGCTCGCTACACTGCTGGCTGTGCTCTCGCCTATCAGGCGGGCGCGCAGGGCTCCTCCAGCAGGTCTTGCCTCAGGGGCTGCTTCCCCTGAGTTGAGGCTGTGGGCGGGAACCCAGACACGCAGGATAAGGCCCCAACCACCTGCACATGTCTCTGCTGGGAGGAGAGTGCTAGGGAACCTACGTCTCTCACACACTTTCTAGGCACCCACGGAGTCAGCCTCTGGGAGTGTGGGGATGCAAAACCCAGCCAGGGGCCCTTGGAACCTGGTGCTCTCCGTGCGGAGCTTTGTCTGGGCGGCCAAGGAACCGCTGAAGGAGCCCTGCTGTTGCCCTTCGCTTCCCTCTGACAGAGCTTTCACTGCTGGAGCCCTTGGCAGTGTGCAACCCACCAGCCCCTAAGCCCTCCTCAAGGACGCTTGGGACCTAAGTGCAAAGGCAAGGCAGGGGTAGAGCTGAAGCCAGGAAGGCGCCAGTGGCGTTTCCGAGCCTCACACAGCCTGCTCCTTCCTGGGGAGGGAGCCTTAAAGCAAGGCAAGTCTGCGCAAGGCTCGCCTATGGCAGAGCATCTTGGTGCCAGGAACTCTGCCAGATCGGGCCTCTGAACAGAGCTAGAGATCTGCCGTACTGGAGTCGCACTTAGCTTCGTGTAAGCAGGGATTTCAGCTTGACGGGGACTTGCTGCCTCCTCTTCCCCCGAGGAGGCTCGCTTCCCTGCTGGCTGTGCACTCGCCTATCAGGCGGGCGCAGGGCTCCTCCAGCAGGTCTTGCCTCAGGGGCTGCTTCCCCTGAGTTGGGGCTGTGGGCAGGAACCCAGACACGCAGGATCAGGCCCCAAACACCTGCACATGTCTCTGCTGGGGGAGGAGAGTGCTAGGGAACCTACGTCTGTCATACACTTTCTGGCACCCAAGGAATCAGCCTCCGTGTGTGCGGGGCTGAAAACCCCAGCCAGGGGCCCTGGGAACCTGGTGCTCTCCGTGTGCGCTGAATCTGGGCGGCCAAGCAACCGCTGGAGGAGCCCTGCAGTTGCCCTTCCCTCCCTCTGACAGAATTCTCACTGCTGGAGCCCTTGGCAGTGTGCAACCCACCAGCCCCTAAGCTCTCCTTAAGGAGGACTGGACCTAAGTGCAAAGGCAAGGCAGGATTGGAGCTGAGGCAAGAAAGGCGCCAGTGGCGACTCCCAGGCTCCTGCTGCCTGCTCCTTCCTGGAGAGGCAGCCTAAAAGCAAGGCAAGTCTGGGCAAGGCTAGCCCCCGGCAGAGCAGCCTCGCGCCAGGAACTCTGCCAGATCGGCTCTGACAGAGCTAGAGCTCTCCGTACTGGAGGCGCACTTAGCTCCGTGCAAGCAGGGCTTTCAACTTGACGGGGCTGCTGCTCCTCCTCCCCGAGGAGGCTCGCTTCCCTGCTGGCTGTGCACTCGCCTATCAGGCGGGGCGCAGGGCTCCTCCAGCAGGTCTTGCCTCAGGGGCTGCTTCCCCTGAGTTGGGGCTGGGCAGGAACCCAGACACGCAGGATCAGGCCCCAACCACCTGCACATGTCTCTGCTGGGGAGGAGAGTGCTAGGGAACCTACGTCTGTCATACACTTTCTGGGCACCCAAGGAATCAGCCTCCGTGTGTGCGGGGCTGAAAACCCCAGCCAGGGCCTGGGAGCCTGGTGCTCTCGGTGCGGCGCTGATTCTGCGGCCTAGAAACCGCTGGAGGAGCCCTGCAGTTGCCCTTCCTTCCCTCTGACAGAGCTCTCACTGCTGAAGCCCTTGGCAGTGTGCAACCCACCACCCCTAAGCCCTCCCCAAACCACGCTGGCACCTATGTGCAAAGGCAAGGCAGGATTGGAGCTGAGGCAAGGAAGGCACCAGTGGCGTCTCCCAGGCTCGCTCAGACAGCTCCTTCCTGGGGAGGAGCCTAAAAGCAAGGCAAGTCTGGCAAGGCGAGCCCCCGGCCGAGCAGCCTCGCGCCAGAAACTCTGCCAGATCGGGGCTCTGAGCAGAGCTAGAGCTCTGCCGTACTGGAGCCCACTTAGCTCCGTGCAAGCAGGGCTTTCCTCTTGACTGGGCTCGGCTGCCTCCTCTTCTCCCGAGGAGCTCGCTACACTGCTGGCTGTGCTCTCGCCTATCAGGCGGGCGCGCAGGGCTCCTCCAGCAGGTCTTGCCTCAGGGCTGCTTCCCCTGAGTTGGGCTGTGGGCGGGAACCCAGACACGCAGGATCAGGCCCCAAACCACCTGCACATGTCTCTGCTGGGGAGGAGAGTGAGCTAGGGAACCTACGTCCTCCACATCACTTTCTCAGCACCTC
>NW_017200551.1:0-6972 GCF_001704415.2 Capra hircus
GCATGGGGACTGGACTTTCCTGAGGCACCAGAGCGGGTCCCTGAGGTCCCCCGTCATAACTCGAAAGCACCTGCCGAAACTCGAGAAATCCAGGAGGTTCTCCCTCCAGGCGAGATGATGCCCATTTCCGCTGAGGCATCTCGAGGCTAATCACACCTAAACCTCTGGAACTTCCAAGGGTCCTTCACACCCTTGCTGCAACTCAAGAAGTTCCCGACATACCGTCTCCACTCGAGAGGAAGCACGAGAGTCCCGCCACATCCAGAGGAGCCCCTTTTCCGCCTCCTAGCTCGAGAGGAGGGATCCTTTCCTGCGTGGTCGGGAAAGATTCCCGGCGTTCCCGTCGCATCTCAAGAGGAGGCGCTCTCCACAGGAAAGGCGAGAGGAACTCCAGGGTGCCACCATTCCCAGAGTCCCCCAGATGTCTCAGTCCATTCCAGGGAAACCTGTTTCCCTGCACTGCTCGACTTTCAAGCCGAGGATCGACTCACACCACGGTGGCACGTGGGACAGCCCTGGGAAAGCCTCGTGGAAAGCCTCGTGGAAAGCCTCGAGGAAAAGCCACAGATCCCTTGATCCACTCGAAGGGAAGCGTGACACTGCTGCTACAGCTGGGAGAAAGCGCACGTGCATGCCCCACTCGAGACGAGGACTGACTCCCCTGGGTAGACTCCAGAAGTACCCCAAGATCCATGTCAGCACTGGAGAGGAAATCCTCAGGTTCCGGCATTGACTCCACACAAGGTCATAGGCCCCAGCATCGACGGGAGAGGAAACCAGAGAGGCCCCCGAGAGGCCTCCGTGCAACTCGCAAGTGGACTGGCCTTTCCTGAGGCCCCCAGAGCGGGTCCCTGAGGTCCCCGTCGTAAGTCGAGAGCACCTGCCGCAACTCGAGAAAATCCAGGAGGTTCTCCCCTCCAGGCGAGATGAGGCCCATTTCCGCAGAGGCGTCTCGAGGCTAATCACACCTAACCTCTGGAACTTCCAACGGGTCCTTCACACCCTTGCTGCAACTCAAGAAGTTCCCCGACATACCCGTCTCCACTCGAGAGGAAGCACGAGAGTCCCGCCCACATCCAGAGGAGCCCCTTTTCCTCCTCCTAGCTCGAGAGGTGGGATCCTTTCCCTTAGAGCTCGGAAAAGAATTCCCGGCATTCCTGTCGCTTCTCAAGGGGAGGTGCTCTCCACAGGAAAGGCGAGAGCAACTCGAGGGTCGTGCCACCATTCCCAGAGTCCCCAGATGCCTCAGTCCATTCCAGGGAAACCTGTTTTCCCTGCACTGCCTCGACTTTCAAGCCGAGGTCGACTCACACCACGGTGGCACGTGGGACAGCCCTGTGGGAAAGCCTCGTGGGAAAGCCTCGAGAGAAAGCCACAGATCCCTTGATCCACGCGAAGCGAAGCGGGACACTGCTGCTACAGCTCGGGAGGAAAGTGCACGTGCATCGACCCACTCGAGACGAGGACTGACTCCACTGGGGAGACTCCAGAAGTACCCCAAGATCCATGTCAGCACTGGAGAAGCATCCTCAGGTTCCGGCACCGACTCAACACAAGGTCCTAGGCCCCGACATCGACGGGAGAGGAATCCCGAGAGGCCCCCGAGCAACTCGCATGGGGACTGGCCTTTCCTGAGGCCACCAGAGCGGGTTCCTGAGGTCCCCATCGTAAGTCGAGAGCACCAGCCGCAACTCGAGAAAATCCAGGAAGTTCTCCCCTCCAGGCGAGATGAGGCCCATTTCTGCTGAGGCAAATAGGGGGTAATCACACTAAACTCTGGAACTTCCAAAGGGTCCTTCACACCCTTGCTGCAACTCAAGAAGTTCCCCGACATACCCGTCTCCACTCAAGAGGAACACGAGAGTCCCGCCCACTTCCAGAGTGGCCCCGTTTCCGCCCGCTAGCTCGAGAGGAGGGATCCTTTCCCTGCGTGGTAGGGAAAGAATTCCTAGCGTTCCCGTCACATCTCAAGAGGAGGTGCTCTCCACAGGAAAGGCGAAAGGAACTCCAGGATCAGGCCCCATTCCAGGAGTCCCCCAGATTTCTCAGTTCATTCCAGGCAAACCTGTTTTCCCTGCACTGCCTCGACTTTCAAGCCGAGGTCAACTCACACTACGGTGGCACGGGGGACAGCCTTGTGGGGAAGCCTCGTGGGAAAGCCTTGTAGGAAAGCCTCGAGGGAAAGCCACAGATCCCTTGATCCACGCGAAGGGAAGCATGACACTGCTGCTACAGCTCGGGAGAAAAGCGCACGTGCATGCCCCCACTCGAGACGAGGACTGACTCCCATGGGGAGACTCCAGAAGTACCCCAAGATCCATGTCGGCACTGGAGAGGAATCCTCAGGTTCCGGCACCGACTCCACACAATTTCTGAGGCCCCGGCTTCGATGGGAGAGGAATCCCGAGTGGCCCCCGAGCAACTCGAATGGGGACTGGCCTTTCCTGAGGCCACCATAGCGTGTCCCTTAGGTCCCCGTCATAAGTCGATAGGACCTGCCGCAACTCGAGAAAATCCAGGAGGTTCTCCCCTCCACGCGAGATGAGGCCCATTTCCGCTGAGGCGTCTCGAGGCAAATCACACCTAAACTCTGGAACTTCCAAAGGGTCCTTCACAACATATCTGCAACTCAAGAAATTCGCCGACATAACCGTCTCCACTCGAGAGAAAGCACGAGAGTCCCGCCCACATCCAGAGGAGCCCCGTTTCCGCCTCCTAGCTCGAGAGGAGGGATCCTTTCCCTGCGTGGTTGGGAAAAAATTCCCGGCATTCCCGTCGCATCTCAAGAGGAGGCGCTCTCCACAGGAAAGGCGAGAGGAACTCCAGGGTCGTGTCACCTTTCCCAGAGTCCCCAAGATGTCTCAGTCCATTCCAGGGAAACCTGTTTTCCCTGCACTGCCTCGACTTTCAAGCTGAGGATCGACATCGACACACTCCACGGTGGCACGTGGGACAGCCCTGTGGGAAAGCCTCGTGGGAAAGCCTCGTGGGAAAGCCTCGAGGGAAAGCCTCCAGGGAAGTACCCCAAGATCCATGTCAGCACAGGAGAGGAATCCTCAGGTTCCGGCACTGACTCCACACAAGGTCTTAGGCCCCAGCATCGACGTGAGAGGAATCCCGAGAGGGCCCCGAGCAACACGCATGGGTACTGGCCTTTCCTGAGGCCATCAGAGCGGGACCCTGAGGTCCCCGTCGTAAGTCGAGAGCACCTGCCTCAACTCGAGAAAATCCAGGAGGTTCTCCCCTCCAGGCGAGATGAGGCCCATTTCCGCTGAGGCGTCTCGAGGCTAATCACATCTAACATCTGGAACTTTTAAAGGGTCCTTCACACCCTTGCTGCAACTCAAGAAGTTCCCAGACATACCCGTCTCCACTCGAGAGGAAGCACGAGAGTCCCGGCCACATCCAGAGGAGCCCCGTTTCCTCCTCCTAGCTCAAGAGGAGGGATCCTTTCCCTGCGTGGTTGGGAAAAAATTCCCGGCATTCCCGTCGCATCTCAAGAGGAGGCGCTCTCTACAGGAAAGGCGAGAGGAACTCCAGGGTCGTGCCACCATTCCCTGAGTCCCCCAGATGTTTCAGTCCATTCTAGGGAAACCTATTTTCCCTGCACTGCGTCGAGTTTCAAGCCGAGGATCGACTCACACCACGGTGGCACGTGGGACAGCCCTGTGGGAAAGCCCTGTGGGAAAGCCTCTTGGGAAAGCCACAGATCCCTTGATCCACGCAAAGGGAAGCGTGACACTGCTGCTACAGCTCGGAAGGAAAGCGCTCGTGCTTGCCCCCAATCGAGACGAGGACTGACTCCCCTGGGGAGACTCCAGAAGTACCCCAAGATCCATGTCAGCACTGGAGAGGAATCCTCAGGTTCCGGAAACCGACTCCTCACAAGGTCTTAGGCCCCGTAATTGACGGGAGAGGAATCCCGAGAGGCCCGCGAGCAACTCGCATGGGGACTGGCCTTTCCTGAGGCCACCAGAGCGGGTCCCTGAGGTCCCCGTCGTAAGTCGAAAGCACCTGCCGCAACTCGAGAAAATCCAGGAGGTTCTCCCCTCCAGGCGAGATGAGGCCCATTTCCGCTGAGGCGTCTCGAGGCTAATCACACCTAACCTCTGGAACTTCCAAAGGGTCCTTCACACCCTTGCTGCAACTCAAGAAGTTCCCCGACATACCCGTCTCCGCTCGAGAGGAAGCACGAGAGTCCCCGCCCACATCCAGAGGAGCCCCGTTTCCGCCTCCTAGCTCGAGAGGAGGGATCCTTTCCCTGCGTGGTCGGGAAAGAATTCCCGGCGTTCCCGGCGCATCTCAAGAGGAGGCGCTCTCCACAGGAAAGGCAAGAGGAACTCGAGGGTCGTGCCACCATTCCCAGAGTCCGCCAGAAAATTCCTTGTCGGGAATTTTATTGGCCTTCCGGTAAACCTAGCTATTCAGCCTTTTTCCTCCAGTTAATCTTCTTACTACCCTATAATTTCTTAATCTCATCTTACATTAATAAATACACAAGACTTTCCATGTCAACGCCGTCCATCCATCGAATTCCCTGGATCCAGCGGGCTGGACCCTGGCACACTGAGATATCTGGGGACTCTGGAAAGATGGCACGACACTGGAGTTTCTCTCGCCTTTCTGTGGAGAGCGCCTCCTCTTGAGCTGCGACGGGAACACCGGGAATTTTTCCGGAACATACAGGGAAAGGATACCTGACAGCGAGGTACGAGGCGGAAACGGGCTCCTCTGGATGTGGGCGGGACTCTCGTGCTTCCTATCGAGTGGAGTCAGGTATGTTGGGAACTTCTTGAGTTGTAGCAAGGGTGTGAAGACCCTTTGGAAGTTCAAGGGGTTAGGTGTGATTAGCCTCGAGACGCCTGAGCGGAAATGGGCCTCATCTCGCCTGGAGGGGAGAACCTCCTGGATTTTCTCGAGTTTCGGCAGGTGCTCTTGACTTACGACGGGGACCTCAGGGACCCGCTCTGGTGGCCTCAGGAAAGGCCAGTCCCCATGCGAGTTGCTCGGGGGCCTCTCGGGATTCCTCTCCCTTCGACGCCTGGGCCTAAGACCTTGTGTGGAGTCGGTGCCGGAACCTGAGGATTCCTCTCCAGTGCTGACATGCATCTTACGGTACTTCTGGAGTCTCCCAGGGAGTCAGTCCTCGTCTCGAGTGGGGGCATGCACGTTCGCTTTCCTCCCGAGCTGTAGCAGAACTGTCACGCTTCCCTTCTTGGATCAAGGGATCTGTGGCTTTCCCTCGAGGCTTTCCCAGGAGGCTTTCCCACGAGGCTTTCCCACAGGTGTCCCACGTGCCACCGTGGTGTGAGTCGATCCTCGGCTTGAAAGTCGAAGCAGTGCAGGGAAAACAGGTTTCCCTGGAATGGACTGAGACATCTGGGGGACTCTGGAATGGTGGCACGACCCTGGAGTTCCTCTCGCCTTTCCTGTGGAGAGCGCCTCCTCTTGAGATGAGACAGGAACGCCGGGAGTTCTTTCCTGACCATGCAGGGAAAGGATCCCTCCTCTCGAGCTAGGAGGCGGAAACGGGGCTCCTCTGGATGTGGGCGGGACTCTCGTTCTTCCTCTCGAGTGGAGAGAGGTATGTAGGGGAACTTCTTGAGTTGCAGCAAGGGTGTGAAGGACCCTTTGGAAGTTCCAGAGGTTAGGTGTGATTAGACTCGAGACGTCTCAGCGGAAATGGGCCTCATCTCGACTGCAGGGGAGAACCTCCTGGGTTTTCTCGAGTTTCAGCAGGTGCTCTCCAGTTACGACCGGGACTTATGTAACCCGCTCTGGTCCCTCAGGTAATGCCAGTCGACTTGCGAGTTGCTAAGGGCCTCTCGGGATTCCTCTCCGGTCGATGACGGGGCCTAAGACCTTTTTTGGAATCGGTGCCCGAACCTGAGGTTTTCCTCTCCAGTGCTGAAATGGATCTTGGGGTACTACTGGAGTCTCCACAGGGGAGTCATCTTCGTCTCCAATGGGGGCATGCACGTGCGCTTTTCTCCGAGCATTAGGAGCAGAGTCAATTTTCCCGTTGGGTTGATCAAAGGGTTTCTTGTTTTCCCTCGAGGCTTTCCACGTGGCTTTCCCACGAGGCTTTCCCACAGGGCTGTCCCACGTGCCACCATCGTGTGAGTCGGTCCTCCGCGTGAACGTCGAGGCAGTGCAGGGTAAACAAGTTCTCTGGAAAGGACTGAGTCATCTGGGGGACTCTTGGAATGGTGGAACGACCCTGGGTTCCTCTCACCTTTCTTGTGGAGCGTGCCTCCTCTTGAGATGCGACAGGTACGACAGGAATTCTTTCCGCGCCAATCAGGGAAAGCATCCCTCACATTGAGCTAGGAGGGGGAATTGGGGCTCCTCTGATGTGGTGGTACCCTGGTGATTCCTATGTAGTGGACGGGTCTCTTCTGGATCTTCTTGAGTTGCAACAAGGGTGTGAAGGACCCTTTGGAAGTTCCAGAGGTTAGGTGTGATTAGCCTCGAGACGTCTCAGTGGAAATGGGCCTCATCTCGCCTGAAGGGGAGAATCTCCTTCATTTTCTCGAGTTGTGGCAGGTGCTCTCGACTTACGACGGGGACTCAGGGACCCGTTCTGTTGGCCTTAGGAAGACCAGTCCCATGCGAGTTGCTAGAGAGGCCTCTCGGGATTCCTCACCGGTAGATTGCCGGGGCCCAAGACCTTCGTGGAGTGGGGCAGAACTGAGTATTCCTCTCCAGTGCTGACATGTTTTGGGGATACTTCTGAAGTCTCCCAAGGGGAATCAGTCCTCGTCTCGAGTGGGGGCATGTGCATGCTCTTCTCCCGAGCTGTAGCAGCAGTGTCATGCTTCCCGTCGCGTGGATCAATGGATCTGTGGCTTTTCCTCTAGGCTTTTCCTAGAGGATTTCCCACGAGGCTTTCCCACAGGGCTGTCCCCCGTGCCACCGTGGTGTGAGGCGATCCTCGGCATGAAAGTTTAAGCACTCTGTAAAAACAAGATC
>NW_017200552.1:0-6972 GCF_001704415.2 Capra hircus
AGAATAAGGCCCATTTCCGTGAGGCGTCTCAAGGCTAATCACACCTAACCTCTGGAACTTCCAAAAGGTCCTTCACACCCCTTGCTGAAACTCAGGAAGTTCCCGGTGCATACCCGTCTCCACTCGAGAGAAGCACGAATGTCCCGCCCACATCCAGAGGACCCCGTTTCCGCCTCCTAGCTCGAGAGGAGCGATCCATTCCCTGCGTGGTCGGGAAAGAATTCCCGGCGTTGCCATCGCATCTCAAGAGTAGGCACTCTCCACGGGAAAGGCGAGAGGAACTCCAGGGTCTTGCTACCATTCCCAGAGTCCTCCAGATGTCTAAGTCCATTCAAGGGAAAAACCTGTTTTCCCTGCACTGTTTCGACTTTCAAGCAGAGGATCGACTCACACCACGGTGCACGTGGGACAGCCCTGTGGGAAAGCCTCGTGGGAAAGCCTCGTGAGAAAGCCTCGAGGGAAAGCCACGGATCCCTTGATCCACGCGAAGGGAAGCATTACAATGCTGCTACAGCTCGAGAGTAAGCGCACTTGTATGACCCCACTCGAGACGAGGACTGAAACCACTGGTGACAGTCCAGAAGTTCCCCAAGATCCATTTCAGCACTGGAGAGGAATCCTCAGGTTCCGGAACCGACTCCACACAATGTCTTAGGCCCGGCATCGACGGGAGAGGAATCCCGAGAGGTCCCGAGCAACTCGCATGGGGACTGGCCTTTCCTGAGGCCTCCAGAGCCGGTCCCTGAGGACAACGTCTTAAGTCGAGAGCACCTGCCGCAACTCGAGAAATCCAGGAGGTTCTCCCTCTAGGCGAGATGAGGCCCATTTCCGCTGAGGTGTCTCGAGGCTAATCACACCTAACCTCTGGAACTTCCAAAGGGTCCTTCACACCCTTGCTGCAACTCAAGAAGTTCCCCGACTTACCCGGCTCCACTCGAGAGGAAGCAGGAGAGTCCCGCCCACATCCAGAGGAGACCCGTTTCTGCCTCATAGCTCAAGAGGAGGGATCCTTTCCCTGCGTGGTCGGGAAGAATTCCACGTGTTCCCGTTGCATCTCAAGAGGAGTCGCTCTCCACAGGAAAGGCGAGAGGAACTCCAGGGTCGTGCCACCATTCCCTGAGTCCCCCAGATGTCTCAGTCTATTCAGGGAAACCTGTTTTCCCTGCACTGCCTCGACTTTGAAGCCGAGGATCGACTCACACCACGGTGGCACGTGGGACAGCCCTGTGGGAAAGCCTCTTGGGAAAGCCACAGTAACCTTGATCCACGCGAAGGGAAGCGTGACACTGCTGCTACAGCTAGGGAGGAAAGCGCACGTGCATGCCCCCCACTCGAGACGAGGACTGACTCCCCTGGGGAGACTCCAGAAATACCCCAAGATGCATGTCAGCACTGGAGAGGAAACCTCAGGTTCAGGCACCGACTTCACACAAGATCTTAGGCCCAGGCATCTAAGGGAGAGGAGTCCCGAGAGGCCCCGAGCAACTCGCATGGGGACTGGCCTTTCCTGAGGCACCAGAGCGGGTCCCTGAAGTCCCCGTCGTAAGTCGAGAGCACCTGCCGCAACTCGAGAAAATACATGAGGTTCCACCCTCCAGGCGAGATGAGGCCCATTTCCGCTGAGGCGTCTCGAGGCTAATCACATCTACCCTCTGGAACTTCCAAAGGGTCCTTCACACCCTTGCTGCAACTCAAGAAGTTCCCCGACATACCCGATTCCACTCGAGAGGAAGCACGAGAGTTCCGCCCACATCCATAGGAGCTCCGTTTCCGCCTCCTTGCTCGAGAGACGGGTTCCTTTCTCTGCGTGATCGGAAAGAATTCCCGGCGTTCCTGTCGCATCTCAAGTGGAGGCACTCTCCACAGGAAAGGCGAGAGGAACTCCAGGGTCGTGCCACCATTCCCAGAGTCCTCCAGATATCTCAGTCCATTCCAGGGAAACCTGTTTTCCCTGCACTGTTTCGACTTTCAAGCCGAGGATCGACTCACACCACGGTGGCACTTGGAGAGCCCTGTGGGAAAGCGTCGTGGGAAAGCACGTGGGAGAGCCACGAGGGAAAGCCACAGATCCTTGATCCACGCGAAGGGAAGCGTGACACTGCTGCTACAGCTCGGGAGGAATCGCACGTGCATGCCCCACTCGAGACGAGGACTGACTCCCTGGGGAGACTCCAGAAGTACCCCAAGATCCATGTCAGCACTTGAGTGGAATCCTCAGGTTCTGGCACCCACTCCACACAGGGTCTTAGGCCCCGGCAACGACGGGAGAGGAACCCGAGAGGCCCCGAGCAACACGCATGGGACTGGCCTTTCCTGAGGCCTCCAGAGCGGGTCCCTGAGGACAACGTCTTAAGTCGAGAGCACCTGCCGCAACTCAGGAAAATCCAGGAGGTTCCACCCCTCCAGGCGAGATGAGGCCCATTTCCGCTGAGGCGTCTCGAGGCTAATCACATCTACCCCTCTGGAACTTCCAAAGGGTCCTTCACACCCTTGCTGCAACTCAAGAAGTTCCCGACATACCCGACTCCACCCGAGAGGAAGCACGAGAGTTCCGACCACATCCAGAGGAGCTCCGTTTCCGCCTCCTTGCTCGAGAGACGGGTTCCTTTCGCTGCTGGTCGGGAAAGAATTCCGGCGTTCCTGTCGCATCTCAAGTGGAGGCACTCTCCACAGGAAAGGCGAGAGGAACTCCAGGGTCGTGCCACCATTCCCAGAGTCCTCCAGATATCTCAGTCCATTCCAGGGAAACCTGTTTTCCCTGCACTGTTTCGACTTTCAAGCCGAGGAATGACTCACACCACGGTGGCACGTGGGAGAGCCCTGTGGGAAAGCGTCGTGGGAAAGCACGTGGGAAAGCCTCGAGGGAAAGCCACAGATCCTTGATCCACGCGAAGGGAAGCGTGACACTGCTGCTACAGCTCGGGAGGAAATCGCACGTACATGCATCCACTAGGGACGAGGACTGACTAACCGGGAGACTCCAGAAGTACCCCAAGGTCCATGTAAGCACTGGAGAGGTTTTCTCACGTTCCGGCACCGACTCCACACAAGGTATAAGGAGCCGGCATCGACGGGAGAGGAATCCGAGAGGCCCCCGAGCAACTCGCATGGTGACTGGCCTTTCCTGAGGCCACCAGAGCGGGTCCCTGAGGACCGCGTCTTAAGTCCACAGTACCTGCCGCAACTCGAGAAAATTCAGGAGGTTCTCCCCCCTCCAGGCGAGATGAGGCCCATTTCCCCTGAGGCGTCTCGATGCTAATCACACCTAACCTCTGGAACTTCCAAAGGGTCCTTAACACCCTTGCTGCAACACAAGAAGTTCCTCGACATACCCGTTTCCAATCGAGAGGAAGCACGAGAGTCCCACCCACATCCAGAGGAGCCCCGTTTCCGCTTCATTGTTCCAGAGGAGGGATTCATTTCCTGTGTGTGGTCGAGAAAGAATTCCGGCGATCCCGTCGCATCTCAAGTGGAGGCGCTCACCACAGAAAAGGCGAGAGGAACTCCTGGGTCGTGCCACTATTCCCAGAGTCCCCAGATGCTCAGTCCATAACAGGGAAACTAGTTTTCCCAGCACTGCCTCGACATTCAAGCCGAGGATCGACTCACACCACGGTGGTACGTGGGACAGCCCAGTGGGAAAACGTCGTGGGAAAGCTCGTGGGAAAGCCTCGTGGAAAGCCTCCAAGGAAAGCCACAGATTCCTGGATCCACGCGCGAAGGGAAGAGTGACACTGCTGCTACAGCTCGGGAAGAAATTGCACATGCATGCCCCCAATAGATATGAGGACTGACTCACCTGGGAGACTCCAGAAGTACCCAAGATCCATGTAAGCACTGGAGAGGAATCCTCAGGTTCCGGCACCGACTCCACACAAGGTCTTAGGCGACTGCATCTACGGGAGAGAATCCGAGAGGCCCCCGAGCAACTCGCATGGCGTCTGGCTTTTCCTGAGGCCACCAGAAAGGGTCCCTGATGTCCCCGTCATAACTCGAGAGCACCTGCCACAACTCGAGAAAATCCAGGAGGTTCTCCCCTCCAGGCGAGATGAGGCCCATTTCCGCTGAGGGGTCTCGAGGCTAATCACACCTAACCTCTGGAACTTCCAAAGGGTCCTTCACACCCTTGCTGCAACTCAACAAGTTCCCCGACATATCCGTCTCCACTCGAGAGGAAGCACGAGAGTCCCCGACATCCAGAGGAGTCCCGTTTCCGCCTCCTAGCTCGAGAGGAGGGATCCTTTCCCTGCATGGTCGGGAAAGAATTCCCGGGGTTCCCGTCGCATCTCAAGAGGAGGCGCTCTCCACAGGAAAGGCGAGAGGAACTCCTGGGTTGTGCCACCATTCCAGAGTCCCCCAGATGTCTCAGTCCATTCCAGGGAAACCTGTTTTCCCTGCACTGCCTCGACTTTCAAGCCGAGAATCGACTCACACACACGGTGGCACGTGGGACAGCCCTGTGGGAAAGCCTCGTGGGAAAGCCTCGTGGGAAAGCCTCGAGGGAAAGCCACAGATCCCTTGATCCACGGGATGGGAAGCGTGACACTGCTGCTTCAGCTCGGGAGCAAATCTCACGTTGATGCGCCAACTCGAGACGAGGACTGAGTCCCCCTGGGTAGGCTCCAGAAGTTCCCCAAGATCCATGTCAGCACTGGAGAGTAATCCTCAGGTTCCGACACCGATTCCACACATGGTCTTAAGCCCCCGGCATCGACGGGGAGAGGAATCCCAAGAGGCCCCTGAGCAACTCGCATGGGGATTGGCCTTTCCTGAGGCCACCAGAGCAGGTCCCTGAGGTCCCCGTCGTAAGTCGAGAGCACCTGCCGCAACTCGAGAAAATCCAGGAGGTTCTCCCCTCCAGGGGAGATGAGGCCCATTTCCACTGAGGCGTCTAGAGGCTAATCACACCTAACTTCTGGAACTTCCAAAGGCGTCCTTCACACCCTTGCTACAACTCAAGAAGTTCCCCGGCATACCCGACTCCACTCAGGATGAAGCACGAGAGTCCCGCCCACATCCAGAGGAGACCCGTTTCGGCCTCCTTGCTCGAAGAGACGGTTCCTTTCCCTGCGTGGTCGGGAAAGAATTCCCGGCGTTCCTGTCGCATCTCAAGAGGAGGCACTCTCCACAGGAAAGGCGTGAGGAACTCCAGGGTTGTGCCACCATTCCCAGAGTCCTCCAGATTATCTCAGTCCATTCCAGGGAAACCTGTTTTCCCTGCACTGTTTCGACTTTCAAGCAGATGATCGACTCACACCACGTTGCCACGTGGGACAGCCCTGTGGGAAAGCCTCGTGGGAAAGCCTCGTGGGAAAGCCTCGAGGGAAAGCCACAGATCCCTTGATCCACGCGAAGGGAAGCGTGACACTGCTGCTACAGCTCGGGAGGAAAAGCGCACGTGCCTGCCCCCACTCGAGACGAGGACTGACTCCCCTGGGGAGACTCCAGAAGTACCTCCAAGATCCATGTCAGCACTGGAGAGGAATCCTCACGTTCCGGCAGCGACTCCACAAAAGGTCTTAGGCCCCTTCATCGACGGGAGAGGAATCCCGAGAGGCCCCGGAGCAACTCGCATGGGGACTGGCCTTTCCTGAGCCACCAGAGCGGGTCCCTGAGGTCCCCGTCGTAATTCGAGAGCACCTGCCGCAACTCGAGAAAATCCAGGAGGTTCTCCCCTCCAGGTGTGATGAGGCCCATTTCTGCTGAGGCGTCTCGAGGCTAATTCACACCTAACCTCTGGAACTCCAAAGGTTCTTTCACACCCTTGCTGCAACTCAAGAAGTTCCCCGACATACCCGTCTCCACTCGAGAGGAAGCACGAGAGTACCGTAAACATCCAGAGGGCCCCGTTTCCGCCTCATAGCTTGAGAGGAGGATCCTTTCCCTGCGTGTTCGGGAAAGAATTCCCGGCGTTCTCCTCGCATCTCAAGAGGAGGTGGCTCCACAGGAAAGGCGAGAGGAACTCCAGGGTCGTGCCACCATTCCCAGAGTCCCCCAGATGTCTCAGTCCATTCCAGGGAAACCTGTTTTCCCTGCACTGCCTCAAATTTCAAGCCGAGGATCGACCCACAGCACGATGACACGTGGGACAGCCCTGTGGTTAAGACTCGTGGGAAAGCCTCGTGGGAAAGCCTCGATGGAAAGCCACGGATCCCTTGATCCACGGCGAAGGGAAGAGGGACCCGCTGCTACAGCTCGGGTGAAAGCGCACGTGATGCCCCCACTCGAGTAGAGGACTGACTCCCCTGGGGAGACTCCAGAAGTAAAAGATCCATGTCAGCACTGGAGAGGAATCCTCAGGTTCCGGAACTGACTCCACACAAGGTCTTAGGCCCCAGCATCGATGGGAGAGGAATCCCGAGAGGCCCCCGAGCAACTCGCATGGGGACTGGCCTTTCCTGAGGCCACCAGAGCGGGTCCCTGAGGTCCCCCGTCGTAAGTCGAGAGCACCTGCCGCAACTCGAGAAAATCCAGGAGGTTCTCCCCTCCAGGCGAGATGAGGCCCATTTCCGCTGAGCGTCTCGAGGCTAGTCACACCTAACCTCTGGAACTTCCAACGGGTCTTCACACCCTTGCCGCAACTCAAGAAGTTCCCCGACATACCCGTCTCCACTCGAGACGAAGCATGAGAGTCCCGCCACATCCAGAGGAGCCCCGTTTCCGCCTCCTAGCTCGAGAGGAGGGATCATTTCCCTGCGTGGTCGGGAAGAATTCCCGGCGTTCCCGTCGCATCTCAAGAGGAGGCGCTCACCACAGGAAAGGCGAGAGGAACTCCAGGGTCATGCACCATTCCCAGAGTCCCCCAGATGTCTCTGTCGATTCCAGGAAACCTATTTTCCTGCACTGCGTCGACTTTCAAGTCGAGGATCGACTCACACCACGGTGGCACGTGGGACTGCCTGTGGAAAGCTCGTTGGAAAGCCTCGAGGGAAAGCCACAGATCCCTTGATCCACGCGAAAGGGAAGCGCGAC
>NW_017200553.1:0-6971 GCF_001704415.2 Capra hircus
TGACAATGCTGCTACAGCTCGGGAGGAAAGCTCACGGTGCATGCCCCCACTCGAGACGAGGACTGACTCCCCTGGGGAGAACTCCAGAAGTACCCCCCCAAGAAGCATGTCAGCACTGAAGAGGAATCCTCAGATTCCGGCACCGAAGCCACACAAGGTCTTAGGCCCCCGGCATCGACGGGAGAGGAAACCCGAGAGGCACCCGAGCAACTCGCATGGGGACTGGGCCTTTTCTGAGGCCACCAGAGCGGGTCCCTGAGGTCCCCGTCGTAAGTCGAGAGCACCTGTCGCAACTCGAGAAAATCCAGGAGGTTCTCCCTCCAGGCGAGATGAGGCCCATTTCCGCTGAGACGTCTCGAGGCTAATCAAACCTAACCTATGGAACTTCCAAAGGGTCCTTCACAACCCTTGCTGCAACTCAAGAAGTTCCCCGACATACCCGTCTCCACTCGAGAGGAGCAGGAAAGTCCGCGCCCACATCCAGAGGAGCCACGTTTCCTCCTCATTGCTCGAGAGGTTTGATCCTTTCCCTGCGTGGTCGGGAAAGAATTCGCGGCATTCCCGTCCCACATCAAGAGGAGGCCTCTCCAGAGGAAAAGAGAGAGAACTCCAGAGTCGTGCCCCCCATTCCCAGAGTCCCCCAGATGTCTCAGTCCATTCCAGGGAAACCTGTATTCCCTGCACTGCCTCGACTTTCAAGCCGAGGATCGACTCACACCACAGTGGCACGTGGGACAGCCCTGTGGGGAAAGCCTCGTGGGAAAGCCTCTTGCGAAAGCCTCGAGGGAAAGCCACAGATCAGTTGATACACGCGAAGGAAGCGTGAAACTGCTGCTACAGCTCGGAGGAAAGCGCACGTGTATGCCCCCACTCGAGTAGAGGACTGACTGCCCTGGGGAGACTCCAGAAGTACCCCAAAGATCCATGTCAGCACTGGAGAGGAATCCTCAGGTTCCGGCACCGACTCCACACAAGATCTTAGCCCCTGGCATCGACGGGAGAGGAATCCCGAGAGGCCCCCCGAGCAACTCGCATGGGGACTGGCCTTTCCTGAGGCCACCAGAACGGGTCCCTGAGGTCCCCGTCGTAAGTTGAGAGCACCTGCCGCAACTCTAGAAAATCCAGGAGGTTCTCTCCTCCAGGCGAGATGAGGCCCATTTCTGCTGAGGCATCTCGAGGCTAATCACATCTAACATCTGGAACTTCCAAAGGGTCCTTCACACCCTTGCTGCAACTCAAGAAGTTCCCCGACATACCCGTCTCCACTCGATAGAAGCACGAGAGTTCCGCCCATATCCAGAGGAGCCCCCGTTTCCTCCTCCTAGACCGAGAGGAGGGATCCTTTCCCTGCGTGGTCGGGAAAGAATTCCCGCATTACCGTCGTATCTCAAGAAGAGGCGCGCTCTGCACAGGAAAGGCCAGAGAAACTCCAGGGTCGTGCCACCATTCCCAGAGTCACCCAGATGTCTCAGTCCATTCCAGGAAACCTGTTTTCCTTGCACTGCCTCGACTTTCAAGCCGAGGATCGACTCACAAAACGGTGGCACGTGGGACAGCTCTGTGGAAAAGCCTCGTGGGAAAGCATCGAGGGAAAGACACAGATCCCTTGATCCACGCGAAGAGAAGCATGACACTGCTGCTACAGATCGGGAGGAAATCGCACGTGCATGGCCCCACTCGAGATGAGGACTGACTCCCTGGGGAGACTCCAGAAGTACCCCAAGATCCATGTCAGCACTGGAGAGGAATGCTCAGGTTCCGGCACGGACTCCACACAAGGTCTAGACCCCGGAATCTACGGGAGAGGAATCCCGAGAGGCCCCAGAGCAATTCCCATGGGACTGGCCTTTCCTGAGGGCACCAGGGTGGGTCCCTGAGGTCCCCATCGTAAGTCGAGAGCACCTGCGCAACTCGAGAAAATCCAGGAGGTTCCCCAATCCAGGCGAGATGAGGCCCATTTCCGCTGAGGCAACAAGGGGGTAATCACACTTAAACTCTGGAACTTCCAAAGGGTCCTTCACACCCTTGCTGCAACTCAAGAAGTTCCCTGACATACCCGTCTCTACTCAAGAGGATCCCAAGGGTCCCGCCCATATCCAGAGTGGCCCCGTTTCCGCCTGCTAGCTCGAGAGGAGGGATCCTTTCCCTGCGTGGTCGGGAAAGAATTCCGGCGTTCCCGTCGCATCTCAAGAGGAGGCGCTCTCTACAGGAATGGCGAGAGGAACTCCAGGGTCGTGCCACCATTCCCAGAGTCTCCCAGATGTCTCAGTCCATTCCAGGGAAACCTGTTTTCCCTGCACTGTCTCGACTTTCTAGCCGAGAATGGACTCACACCACGGTGGCACGTGGGACATCCCTGTGGGAAAACCTCGTGGGAAAGCCTCGTGGGAAAGCCTCGAGGGAAAGCCACAGATCCCTTGATCCAGGCGAAGGGATGCCTGACACTGCTGCTACAGCTCGGGAGGAAAGCTCACGTGCATGCCCCACTCGAGACGAGGACTGACTCCCCTGGGGAGACTCCAGAAGTACCCAAGAAGCATGTCAGCACTGAAGAGGAATCCTCAGATTCCGGCACCGAAGCCACACAAGGTCTTAGGCCCCGGCATCGACGGGAGAGGAAACCCGAGAGGCACCGAGCAACTCGCATGGGGACTGGCCTTTTCTGAGGCCACCAGAGCGGGTCCCTGAGGTCCCCGTCGTAAGTCGAGAGCACCTGTCGCAACTCGAGAAAATCCAGGAGGTTCTCCCTCCAGGCGAGATGAGGCCCATTTCCGCTGAGACGTCTCGAGGCTAATCAAACCTAACCTATGGAACTTCCAAAGGGTCCTTCACACCCTTGCTGCAACTCAAGAAGTTCCCCGACATACCCGTCTCCACTCGAGAGGAAGCAGGAAAGTCCGCCCACATCCAGAGGAGCCACGTTTCCTCCTCATTGCTCGAGAGGTTTGATCCTTTCCCTGCGTGGTCGGGAAAGAATTCGCGGCATTCCCGTCCCACATCAAGAGGAGGCGCTCTCCAGAGGAAAAACGAGAGGAACTCCAGAGTCGTGCCCCCATTCCCAGAGTCCCCAGATGTCTCAGTCCATTCCAGGGAAACCTGTATTCCCTGCACTGCCTCGACTTTCAAGCCGAGGATCGACTCACACCACAGTGGCACGTGGGACAGCCCTGTGGGAAAGCCTCGTGGGAAAGCCTCTTGCGAAAGCCTCGAGGGAAAGCCACAGATCAGTTGATACACGCGAAGGAAGCGTGACACTGCTGCTACAGCTCGGGAGGAAAGCGCACGTGTATGCCCCCACTCGAGTAGAGGACTGACTGCCCTGGGGAGACTCCAGAAGTACCCCAAGATCCATGTCAGCACTGGAGAGGAATCCTCAGGTTCCGGCACCGACTCCACACAAGATCTTAGGCCCTGGCATCGACGGGAGAGGAATCCCGAGAGGCCCCGAGCAACTCGCATGGGGACTGGCCTTTCCTGAGGCCACCAGAACGGGTCCCTGAGGTCCCGTCGTAAGTTGAGAGCACCTGCCGCAACTCTAGAAAATCCAGGAGGTTCTCTCCTCCAGGCGAGATGAGGCCCATTTCTGCTGAGGCATCTCGAGGCTAATCACATCTAACATCTGGAACTTCCAAAGGGTCCTTCACACCCTTGCTGCAACTCAAGAAGTTCCCCGACATACCCGTCTCCACTCGATAGGAAGCACGAGAGTTCCGCCCATATCCAGAGGAGCCCCGTTTCCTCCTCCTAGACCGAGAGGAGGGATCCTTTCCCTGCGTGGTCGGGAAAGAATTCCCGGCATTACCGTCGTATCTCAAGAAGAGGCGCTCTGCACAGGAAAGGCCAGAGAAACTCCAGGGTCGTGCCACCATTCCCAGAGTCACCCAGATGTCTCAGTCCATTCCAGGGAAACCTGTTTTCCCTGCACTGCCTCGACTTTCAAGCCGAGGATCGACTCACAAAACGGTGGCACGTGGGACAGCTCTGTGGGAAAGCCTCGTGGGAAAGCATCGAGGGAAAGACACAGATCCCTTGATCCACGCGAAGAGAAGCATGACACTGCTGCTACAGATCGGGAGGAAATCGCACGTGCATGGCCCACTCGAGATGAGGACTGACTCCCCTGGGGAGACTCCAGAAGTACCCCAAGATCCATGTCAGCACTGGAGAGGAATGCTCAGGTTCCGGCACGGACTCCACACAAGGTCTAGACCCCCGGAATCTACGGGAGAGGAATCCCGAGAGGCCCCAGAGCAATTCCCATGGGGACTGGCCTTTCCTGAGGGCACCAGGGTGGGTCCCTGAGGTCCCCATCGTAAGTCGAGAGCACCTGCCGCAACTCGAGAAAATCCAGGAGGTTCCCCAATCCAGGCGAGATGAGGCCCATTTCCGCTGAGGCAAAAGGGGGTAATCACACTTAAACTCTGGAACTTCCAAAGGGTCCTTCACACCCTTGCTGCAACTCAAGAAGTTCCCTGACATACCCGTCTCTACTCAAGAGGATCCCAAGGGTCCCGCCCATATCCAGAGTGGCCCCGTTTCCGCCTGCTAGCTCGAGAGGAGGGATCCTTTCCCTGCGTGGTCGGGAAAGAATTCCCGGCGTTCCCGTCGCATCTCAAGAGGAGGCGCTCTCTACAGGAATGGCGAGAGGAACTCCAGGGTCGTGCCACCATTCCCAGAGTCTCCCAGATGTCTCAGTCCATTCCAGGGAAACCTGTTTTCCCTGCACTGTCTCGACTTTCTAGCCGAGAATGGACTCACACCACGGTGGCACGTGGGACATCCCTGTGGGAAAACCTCGTGGGAAAGCCTCGTGGGAAAGCCTCGAGGGAAAGCCACAGATCCCTTGATCCAGGCGAAGGGATGCCTGACACTGCTGCTACAGCTCGGGAGGAAAGCTCACGTGCATGCCCCCACTCGAGACGAGGACTGACTCCCCTGGGGAGACTCCAGAAGTACCCCAAGAAGCATGTCAGCACTGAAGAGGAATCCTCAGATTCCGGCACCGAAGCCACACAAGGTCTTAGGCCCGGCATCGACGGAGAGGAAACCCGAGAGGCACCGAGCAACTCGCATGGGGACTGGCCTTTTCTGAGGCCACCAGAGCGGGTCCCTGAGGTCCCCGTCGTAAGTCGAGAGCACCTGTCGCAACTCGAGAAAATCCAGGAGGTTCTCCCCTCCAGGCGAGATGAGGCCCATTTCCGCTGAGACGTCTCGAGGCTAATCAAACCTAACCTATGGAACTTCCAAAGGGTCCTTCACACCCTTGCTGCAACTCAAGAAGTTCCCCGACATACCCGTCTCCACTCGAGAGGAAGCAGGAAAGTCCCGCCCACATCCAGAGGAGCCACGTTTCCTCCTCATTGCTCGAGAGGTTTGATCCTTTCCCTGCGTGGTCGGGAAAGAATTCGCGGCATTCCCGTCCCACATCAAGAGGAGGCGCTCTCCAGGAAAAACGAGAGGAACTCCAGAGTCGTGCCCCATTCCAGAGTCCCCCAGATGTCTCAGTCCATTCCAGGGGAAACCTGTATTCCCTGCACTGCCTCGACTTTCAAGCCGAGGATCGACTCACACCACAGTGGCACGTGGGACAGCCCTGTGGGAAAGCCTCGTGGGAAAGCCTCTTGCGAAAGCCTCGAGGAAAGCCACAGATCAGTTGATACACGCGAAGGAAGCGTGACACTGCTGCTACAGCTCGGGAGAAAGCGCACGTGTATGCCCCCACTCGAGTAGAGGACTGACTGCCCTGGGGAGACTCCAGAAGTACCCCAAGATCCATGTCAGCACTGGAGAGGAATCCTCAGGTTCCGGCACCGACTCCACACAAGATCTTAGGCCCGGAGGAGGGAAAGATGGCGGAGGAATAGGACGGCAAGACCACTTTCTCCCTCACAAATTCCTCAAAAGAACATTTCAACGCCGAGCAAACTTCACAAAAACTTCTGTAGGCTGCAGAGGACATTAGGCATCCAGAAAAGCAGATCATTGTCTTCAAAAACAGGTAGGAAAAATATAAAAGACGAAAAGGAGACAAAGGAGGTGGGGAGGGAGCTCTGTCCGGAAAGGGAAGCCCGTCCCGGGAAGGGAATTTTAAGAAGAGAGGTTTCCAAACACCAGGAAACACTCTCCCTGCCGAGTCTGTGGCGAGCCTTGGAAACACAGAGGGCAACATAACAGGAAGGAAAAATAGATAAATAATTAAAACCAACAGATTACAAGCCCAACAGTAACGCCCCAGCGGAAAAGCAGCACAGACGCCTGCATCCGCCATTGGGAAGAGGGGCAGGGCAGGGACGCGCGGGAGGCGGGGCTGCAGAGCTTTGTAAGAATCGGGCAGGAACGCCCCACGCGCAACCAGAACGATCTAACGTGGGCTAGCAAACCAGACTGTGGGATAGCTACCACGCGAAAAGCTCAAACATAAGACACCGCCAGGACCGAGCACAGAACAAAGGACGGAACGGGAAAAGCCGGCTGCAGACCATCCCCCGCCGGGGACAGGCAGCCAGAGTCGTAAGGACTGGAAAGGGCAATTGCAGACTCGGGACCTAAATGCAAGCAAGCTCCTTTGCTAAGACTTCTAGGGGTGCTGGACAGTCACAATCTACCGCACGGGGTGCGCCAGCGGTCCGCCCAGAAAGCTGAGCAGCAGCGGCAGAAAAGGTGACAAGCCGCGGCGATCGCGCTCGCCAAACTCCTGAGCTACTCGGACCTGGGAAGGGCACAAAGCGCAGTTCCAGCCGAATCTGTGCCTCTGAGGGCTGCCTGAGCGCGAACCTGAGCGGCTTGGACCGGGGAAGTGCACGCAGCCTAGGGCCGCCCCAGACGGTTCCGGCTGAGCATCTAGAGCTGGAGCGGTTTGTGCGCCGCGAGAAAGGACAGGTCAAGCCGGGCAGAGAATACTGCGTGCACACGACAGTGCTATTTGTTAGCAGCAGCCCCCCTCCCTCACAGCGCAACTAAACTAGTGAGCC
>NW_017200554.1:0-6970 GCF_001704415.2 Capra hircus
TCAGGCCCAGCATTGACGGGAGAGGAATCCCGAGAGCCCCCGAGCAACTCGCATGAGGACTGGCCTTTCCTGAGGCACCAGAGCGGGTCCCTGAGTTCCCGTCGTAAGTCGAGAGCTCCTGCTGCAACTCGAGAAATTTCAGGAGGTTCTCCCCTCCAGGCGAGATGAGGCCCATTTCCGCTGAGGCGTCTTGAGGCTAATCACATCTAACATCTGGAACTTCCAAAGAGTCCTTCACACCCTTGCTGCAACTCAAGAAGTTCCCGACATACCCGTCTCCACTCGAGAGGAAGCACGAGAATCCCGCCACATCCAGAGGAGCCCCATTTCCGCCTCCTAGCTCGAGAGGAGGGATCCTTTCCCTGCGTGGTGGGGAAAGAATTCCGGGCGTTCCCGTCTCATTTCAAGAGGGGGGGCGCTCTCCACAGGAAAGGCGAGAGTAACTCTAGGGTCGTTCCACCATTCCAGAGTCCCCCAGATATCTCAGTCCATTCCAGGGAAGCCTGTTTTCCCGGCACTGCCTCTACTTTCAAGCGATGATCGACTCACTTCATGGTGGAACGTGGGACACCCCTTTGGGAAAGCCTCGGGGGAAAGCCTCGAGGGAAACCCACAGATCCCTTGATCCACGCGAAGGGAAGCGTGATACTGCTGCTCGAGCTCGAGGGAAAGCGCACGTGCATGCCCCCACTGGAGACGAGGACTGACTCCCTTGGGGAGACTCCAGAAGTACCCCAAGATCCATGTCAGCACTGGAGAGGAATCCTCAGGTTCCGGCACTGACTCCACACAAGGTCTTAGGCCCCGGCCTCGACGGGAGAGGAATCCCGAGAGGCCCCCGAGCAACTCGCATGAGGACTGGTCTTTCCTGAAGCCACCAGAGCGGGTCCTGAAGTCCCATCGTAAGTCGAGAGCACCTGATGCAACACGAGAAAATCCAGGAGGTTCTCCCTTCCAGGCGAGATGAGGCCGATTTCTGCTGAGGCGTCTCGAGGCTAATCACACCTAACTTCTGGAACTTCCAAAGGGTCCTTCACACCCTTGCTTCAACCCAAGAAGTTCCCGACATACCCGTCTCCACTCGAGAGGAAGCACGAGAGTCCCGCCCACATCCAGAGGTGCTCCCGTTTCCGCCTCCTAGCTCGAGAGGAGGGATGCTTTTTCTGCGTGGTCGGGAAAGAATTCCCGGGTGTTCCCGTCGCATCTCAAGAGGGGGCGCTCTCCACAGGAAAGGCGAGAGGAACTCCAGGGTCGTGCCTCCATTCCCAGAGTCCCCAGATGTCTCAGTCCATTCCAGGGAAACCTGTTTTCCTACACTTCCTCGACTTTCAAGCCGAGGATCGACTCAAACCACGGTGGCACGTGGGACACCCCTTTGGGAAAGCCTGGTGGGAAAGTCTCGAGGGAAAGCCACAGATCCCTTGATCCAAGCGAAGGGAAGCGTGACATTGCTACTACAGCTCGGGAGGAAAGCGCCCGTGCTTGCCCCCACTCGAGGCGAGGATTGACTCCCTGGGAGACTCCAGAAGTACCCAAGATCCATGTCAGCACTGGAGAGGAATCCTCAGGTTCCGGCACCGAATCCACACAAGGTCTTAGGCACCGGCATCGAAGGGAGAGGAATCCTGAGAGGCCCCGTGCTACAGGCATGGGGACTGGCCTTTCCTGAGGCCACCAGAGCGGATCGCTGTGGTCCCCGTCGTAGGTCGAGAGCACCTTCCGCAACTCGAAAAAATTCAGGAGGTTCTCCTTTTGAAGGCGAGATGAGACCATTTCCACTGAGGCCTCTGGAGGCTAATCACACCCAACCTCTGGAACTTCCAAAGGGTTCTTCACACACTTGCTGCAACTCAAGAAGTTCCCCAACATACCCGTCTCCCTCAAGAGGAAGCACGAGAGTCCCGTCCACATCCAGAGGAGCCCCGTTTCCGCCTCATAGCTCGAGAGGAGGGATCCTTTCCCTGCGTGGTCGGGAAAGAATTCCCGGGATTTCCGTCGCATCTCAACAGTAGGCAATCTCCACAGGAAAGGCGAGAGGAACTCCAGGGTCGTGCCACCACTCCCAGTGTCCCCCAAAATGTCTCAGTCCACTCCAGGGAAACCTGTTTTCCCTGCACTGCCTCGACTTTCAAGCCGAGGATCGACTCACACCACGGTGTCACGTGGGACAGCCTTGTGGGAAAGCCTCGTGGGAAAGCCTCGTGGGAAGCCTCATGGGACAGCCCGAGGGAAAGCCACAGATCCCTTGATCCACGAGAAGGGAAGCATTACACTGCTGCTACAGCTCGGGAGGAAAACGCACGTGCCTGCGCCTCTCGAGAGGAGGACTGACTCCCTGGGGAGACTCCAGAAGTACCCCAAGATCCATGTCAGCACTGGAGAGGAATCCTCAGGTTCCTGCACCGACTCCACACAAGGTCTTAGGCCCGGCAACGACGGAGAGGAAACCCGAGAGGCCCCGAGCAACTCGCATGGGGAATGGCCTTTCCTGAGGCCACCAGAGAGGGTCCCTGAGGTCCCAGTCGTAAGTCGAGAGCACCTGCCGCAACTCGAAAAAATCCAAGATTTCTCCCCTCCAGGCGAGATGAGGCCCATTTCTGCTGAGGCGTCTCGAGGTTAATCACACCTAACCTCTGGAACTTACAAACGGTTCTTCACAACCTTGCTGCAACTCAAGAAGTTCCCCGACATAACCGTCTCCTCTCGAGAGGAAGTACGAGAGTCAAGCCCACATCCAGAGGAGTCCCGATTCCGCCTCCTAGCTCGAGAGGAGGGATCCTTTCCCTGCGTGGTCGGGAAAGAGTTTCAGGCGTTCCCGTAGCATCTCAAGAGGAGTCGCTCTCCACAGGAAAGGGAGAGGAACTCCAGGGTCGTGCCACCATTCCCAGCGTCCCCAGATGTCTCAGTCCATTCCAGGGAAACCTGTTTTCCCTGCACTGCCTCGACTTTCAAGCCGAGGATCGACTCACACCACGGTGGCACGTGGGACAGCCCTGTGGGAAAGCCTCGTGGAAAGCCTCGAGGGAAAGCCACAGATCCCTTGATCCACGCGAAGGGAAGCGTGACTTTGCTGCTAAAGCTCGGGAGGAAAGCGCACCTGCATGCCCCCACTCGAGATGAGGACTGACTCCCCTGGGGAGACTCCAGAAGTACCCCAAGATCCATGTCACCACTGGAGAGTAATAGTCAGGTTCCGGCACCGACTCCACACAAGGTGTTAGGCCCGGCATCGAAGGGAGAGGAATCCCGAGAGGCCCCCCGAGCAACTCGCATGGGGACTGGCCTTTCCTGAGGCCACCAGAGCGGGTCCCTGAGGTCCCGTCGTAAGTCGAGAGCGCCTGCCGCAACTCGAGAAAATCCAGGAGGTTCTCCCCTCCAGGCGAGATGAGGCCCATTTCCGCTGAGGCATCTCGAGGCGAATCACACCTAACCTCTGGAACTTCGAAAGGATCCTTCACACCCTTGCTGCAACTCAAGAAGTTCCCGACATACCCATCTCCATTCGAGAGGAAGCACGAGAGTTCCGCCCACATCCAGAGGAGCCCCGTTTCCGCCTCATAGCTCGAGAGCAGGGATCCTTTCCCTGCGTGGTCCGGAAAGAATTCCCGGCGTTCCTGTCGCATCTCAAGAGGAGGCGCTCTCCACAGGAAAGGCGAGAGGAACTCCACAGGAAAGGCGAGAGCAACTCCAGGTTCGTGCCTCCATTCCAAGAGTCCCCCAGATGTCTCAGTCCATTCCAGGGAAACTGTTTTCCTGCACTGCCTTAACTTTCACGCCAAGGATCGACTCACACCACGGTGGCACGTAGGACAGCCTTGTGGGAAAACCTCCTGGGAAAGCGTCCTGGGAAAGCCTCGAGGGAAAACCACAGGTCCCTTGATCCAAGTGACAGTAAACAGGAGGTTTTCCCCTCCTAGCCAATTCAGATTTGGGCCTGACTCAACACAAGGTCTTAGGCCTCGGCATCGTCTGGAGAGTAATCCCGAAAGTTCAGCTGATGTGTAAGGGTCCCTCATTCCCACAAAGATGCGGAAAAATGGAACATCTGTATGTGAGTTAGACCCTAGTTTTTTGCTCCCGAGTGGAGACGTTCCTGTGGGAAATTCTTGAGTTGTACAAGGGTTTGAAAGAGTCTTTGGAAATTCCAGATATTAGGTGTGATTAGCCTCGAGACGCCTCAGCGGAAAAGGGCCTCATCTCGCCTGGAGGGGAGAACCTCCTGGATTTTGTTGAGTTGAGAGAGGTGCTCTCGAGTTACGAGTTGGACATCAGGGACGAGTTCTGTTGGGCTCAATAAAGTCCAGTCCTCATGCAAGCTGCTAGGAGGCCACTCGGGATTCGTCTCCCATCTATACCAGGGCCTGAGACCTTGTGTGGAGTCGGGGTCGGAACCTGAGGATTCCTCTCCAGTGCTGACATGGATCTTGGGGTACTTCTGGAGTCTACCCAGGGGAGTCAGCCTTCGTCTCGAGTGGGGGAATGCACGTGCGCCTTCCTCCCAAGCTGTAGCAGCAGTGTCACGCTTCCCCTCACGTGGATCAATGGATCTGTGGCTTTCCCTCGAGGCTTTCCCACGAGGCTTTCCCAGTTTCCACAGGTCTGTTCCACCGTGGTGTGAGTCGATCCTCGCGTGATACTCGAGGCAGTGCAGGGAAAACAGGTTCCCCTGGAATGGACTGAGTCATCTGGGGACTCTTGGAATGGTGGAACGACCCTGGAGTTCCTCTCGCCTTTCCTGTGGAGAGCATCTCCTCTTGAGATGCGACGGGAACACCGGGAATTCTTTCCGGACCAATAAGGAAATGGATCCCTCATCTCGTGCTACGAGACTGAAACGGGGCTCCTCTGTATTTGGGCGGGACGCTCCTGCTTTCTCTCGAGTGGAGACGGGTATGTGGGGGAACTTCCTGAGTTTCGGCAAGGGTGTGAAGGACCCTTTATATGTTCCAGAGGTTTTGTGTGATTAGCCTCGAGATGACTCAGCAGAAATGGGCCTCATCTCGCCTGGAGGGCAGAACCTCCCGGATTTTCTCGAGTTGCCGCAGGTGCTCTCAACTTACGTCGGGGACCTCAGGGACCCACTCTGATGGCCTCAGGAAAGGCCAGTCCCAATGCGAGTTGCTAGGGGGCCTCTCAGGATTCCTCTCTCGTCGATGCCGGGCCTAAGACCTTGTGTGGATTCGGGGCCGGAATCTGAGGATTCTTCTCCAGTGCTGACATGGACCTTGGAGTACTTCTGGATTCTCCCCAGGGAGTCAGTTCTCGTCTCGACTGGGGGCATGCACGGGCGATTTCCTCCCGAGCTGTTGCAGCAGTGTCATGCTTCCCGTCGCATGGATCAAGGGATCCGTGGCTTTCCCTCGAGTCTTCCCCTGAGGCTATCCACGAGGCTTTCCCACAGGGCTGTCCCACGTGCCACCGTGGTGGGAGTCGATCCTCGACGTGAAAGTCTTGGCAGTGCAGGGCAAACAGGTTCCTCTGGAATGGACTTAGACATCTGGGGGACACTTGGAATGGTGGCACGACCCTGGAGTTCCTCTCGCCTTTCCTGTGGAGAGCACCTTCTCTTGAACGTGACGGGAAAGCCGGGTATTCTTTCCCGACAAAGTAGGGAAAGGATCCCTCATCTCAAGCTGCAGGGTGGAAACGGAGCTCCTCTGGATGTGGGCGGGACGCTCGTGCTTCCTCTCGAGTGGAGACGGGTATGTCGGGGAACTTCTTGAGTTGCAGCAAGGGTGTGAAGGACCCTTTGGAAGTTCCAGAGGTGAGGTGTGATTAGCTTCTAGCCCCCTCAGCGGAAATGGGCCTCATCTCGCCTGGAGGGGAGAACCTCCTGGATTTTCTCGAGTTGCGGCAGGTGCTCTTGACTTACGACGGGGACCTCAGGGTCCCGCTCTGGTGGCCTCAGGAAAGGCCAGTCCCCATGCGAGTTGTTAGGGGACCTCTCGTGATTCTCTCCCATCGGTGCTGGCGCCTAAGACTTGTGTGGATTCGGGGCCGTCACCTGAGGATTCCTCTGCAGTGCTGACGTGGATCTTGGGGTACTTCTGGAGTTACTCTAGGGGAGTCAGTTCTCGTCGCCAGTGGGGTCATGCACGAGCTCTTTCCTCCCTAGTTGTAGCCGCAGTGTCACGCTTCCCTTCGCGTGGATCGAGGGATATGTGTCTTCCCTCTTTCCCACGAGGCTTTCCCACGAGGCTTTCCCACAGGGTGTCCCACGTGCCACCGTGGTGGGAGTCGATCCTCGGCGTGAAAGTCGAGGCAGTGCAGGGAAAATAGGTACCTCTGGATTGGACTGATGCTGGGAGCAAGTGTGAGGACTCCCCGCCGTGATAAGGTTATGAGGAAGGAAGGTGACATACGCAAGGTGTGTTCAGACTTCAGGAACCCCTCTGCAAATTCCTACACATGTACCCCAACAAAAAATCTGCCGGCTTTTTTGCTCTGCCTTTCCACTCTTCTCACATTTTCTGGAAAAAGTCAATTCAGGGCTTTAGTCTTCTGCATTTGAAAGAGTGTTTCAATCCAAAAACCCCTCTGATGGCTTTCTAGCCTGCCTGCAGGACTCTAACTGCTGAGCATGTGATTGTTTGAGGCCTCCTGGCCGCAGGAGGCACAGGAAGCTTAAAGCATCCTAGGAATGTAGGGGCATCCGAGGAGTCAAAATCTTTAGAATAGGACTGATTAAAAGTTTCATTTGTTGGGTCAATGCTTGCTGCTAAATTTTCATATCCTTTATTTTTAGATATAGTTGGTATATAAAAAACAAGTAGCAGACCTGTTATTAGCAACATTAGATCTTTGAGTTAAGTACCTTCTTTGTTATAACCCACCTCACCTTTGTTCTTTAGAGATGTAACTTTATGCTTTAAGGAGATGCAGATTAAAGAAAAACACTTCAGGGAAACAAAATTAACATTCATTAAGGAAGAGAGCCAAAAAGTGTTAAAAGCCTCTTGGCCAGATGATA
>NW_017200555.1:0-6970 GCF_001704415.2 Capra hircus
ACCAGCGCAACTCGAGAAAATCCAGGAGGTTCTCCGTTCCAAGCGAGATGAGGCCATTTCCGCTGAGGCGACTAGAGCTATTCACACCTAAACTCTGGAACTTCAAAGGGTCCTTCACACCTTGCTGAAACTCAAGAAGTTCCGCGACATACCCGTCTCCACTCAAGAGGAAGCACGAGAGTCCGCCCACATCCAGAGGAGCCCCGTTTCAGGCTCCTAGCTCCAGAGGGATCCTTTACCTGCGTGGTCGGGAAAGAATTCCCGGCGTTCCCGTCGCATCTCAAGAGGAGGCGCTCTCCACAGGAAAGGCGAGAGGAACTCCAGGGTCGTGCCACCCATTCCCAGAGTCCCCCAGATGCTCAGTCCATTCCAGGGAAACCTGTTTCCCTGCACTGCCTCGACTTTCAAGCCGAGGATCGACTCACAACACGGTGGCACGTGGGACAGCCCTGTGGGAAAGCCTCAGGGGGAAAGCCTTTGGAAAGCCTCGAGGAATGCCCCAGATCCCTTGTTCCACGCGAAGGGAAGCGTGACACTGCTGCTACAGCTGGGAGGAAAGCGCATGTACATGCCCCCACTCGAGACGAGGACTGACTCCCATGGGGAGACTCCAGACGTACCCAAGATCCATGTCAGCACTGGAGAGGAATCCTCAGGTTCCGGCACTGACTCACAAGGTCTTAGGCCCAGCATCGACGGAGAGGAAACCCGAGAGGCCCCCGAGAGCCACCGAGTAACTCGCATGGGGACTGGCCTTTCCTGAGGCCACCAGAGAGGGTCCCTGAGGTCCCCGACGTAAGTCGAGAGCACCTGCCGCAACTCGAGAAAATCCGGGAGGTTCTCCCCTCCAGGCGAGATGAGGCCCATTTCCGCTGAGGCGTCTCGAGGCTAATCACACCTAAACTCTGGAACTTCCAAAGGGTACTTCACACCCATGCTGCAACTCAAGAAGTTCCACGACATACCCGACTCCACTAGAGAGGAAGCACGAGAGTCCCGCCCACATCCAGAGGAGCCCATAGACGCCTCCTAGCTCGAGAGGACGGATCCTTTCCCTCGTTGTCGGGAAAGAATTCCCGGCGTTCCCTCGCATCTCAAGTGGAGGCGCTCTCCACAGGAAAGGCGAGACGTACTCCAGGGTCTTGCCACATTCCCAGAGTCCCCCAGATGTCTCAGTCCATTCCAGGGAAACCTGTTTTCCCCTGCACAGCCTCGACTTTCAAGCCGAGGATCGACTCACACCACGGTGACACGTGGGACAGCCCTGTGGGAAAGCGTCGTGGGAAAGCCTCGTGGGAAAGCCTCGAGGGAAAGCCACAGATCCCTTGATCCACTCGAAGGGAAGCGTGACACGGCTGCTAAAGCTGGGAAGGAAAGCTCATGTGCATGCCCCCACTCGAGACGAGGACTGACTCCCCTGGGGAGACTCCAGACGTACCCCAAGATCCATGTCAGCACTGGAGAGGAATCCTCAGGTTCCGGCACTGACTCCAACACAAGGTCTTAGGCCCAGCATCGACGGGAGAGGAACCCGAGAGGCCCCGAGAGGCCACCGAGTAACTCGCTTGGGGACTGGCCTTTCCTGAGGCCACCAGAGAGGGTCCCTGAGGTCCCCGACGTAAGGTCGAGAGCACCTGCCGCAACTCGAGAAAATCCAGGAGGTTCTCCCCTCCAGGCGAGATGAGGCCCATTTCCGCTGAGGCGTCTCGAGGCTAATCACACATAAACTCTGGAACTTCCAAAGGGTCCTTCACACCCATGCTGGCAACTCAAGAAGTTCCCCGACCATACCCATCTACACTCGAGAGGAAGCACGAGAGTCCCGCCCACATCCAGAGGAGCCCCGTTTCCACCTCCTAGCTCGAGAGGAGGGATCCTTTCCCTGGATGCTCGGGAAAGAATTCCCGACGTTCAGGTCGCATCTCAAGGGGAGGCGCTCTCCACAGGAAAGGCGAGAGGAACTCCAGGGTCGTGCCACCGTTCCCTGAGTACCCCAGATGTCTCAGTCCATTCCAGGGAAACCTGTATTCCCTGCACTGCCTTGACTTTCAAGCCGAGGATCGACTCACACCACAGTGGCACGTGGGACAGTCCTGTGGGAAAGCCTCCTGGGAAAGCCTCGAGGGAAAGCCACAGATCCCTTGATCCACGCGAAGGGAAGCGGGACACTGCTGCTACAGCTCGGGAGGAAAGCGCACGTGCATGGCCCCACTCGAGACGAAGACTGACACCCCTGGGGAGACTCGAGAAGTACCCCAAGATCCATGTCAGCACTGGAGAGGAATCCTCAGCTTCCGGCACCGACTCCACACAAGGTCTTAGGCCCCGGCATAGACGGGAGAGGAATCATGAGAGGCCCCGAGCAACTCGCATGGGGACTGGCCTTTCCTGAGGCCACCAGAGCGGGTCCCTGAGGTCCCCGTCGTAAGTCGAAAGCACCTGCTGCAACTCGAGAAAATCCAGGAGGTTCTCCCCTCCAGGCGAGATGAGGCCCATTTCCGCTGAGGCGTCTCGAGGCTAATCACACCTAACCTCTGGAACTTCCAAAGGTTCTTCACACCCTTGCTGCAACTCAAGAAGTTCCCTGACATACCCGTCTCCACTTGAGAGGAAGCACGAGAGTCCCGGCCACATCCAGAGGAGCCCCGTTTCTGCCTCCTAGCCTGAGATGAGGGATCCTTTCCCTGCGTGGTCGGGAAAGAATTCCCGGCGTTCTCGTCGCATCTCAAGAGGAGGCGCTCTCCACAGGAAAGGTGAGAGGAACTCCAGGGTCGTGCCACCATTCCCAGAGACAACCAGATGTCTCAGGCCATTCCAGGGAAACCTGTTTTCCCTGCACTGCCTCGACTTTCAAGCCGAGGATCGACTCACACCACGGTGGCACGTGGGACAGCCCTGTGGGAAAGCCTCGTGGAAAGCCTCGTAGGAAAGCCTCGAGGAAAGCCCCTGATCCCTTGATCCACGCGAAGGGAATCGTGACACTGCTGCTACAGATCGGGAGGAAACCACATGTGCATGCCCCAACTCGAGACGAGGACTGACTCCACTGTGGAGACTCCAGAAGTACCCCAAGATCCAAGTCATCACTGGAGAGGAATCCTCAGATTCCATCACAGACTTCACACAAGGTCTTCGGCCGGGGCTTCAAACGGAGAGGAATCCCGAGAGGCTCTAGAGCAACTGCATGGGGACTGGCCTTTCCTGAGGCCACCAGAGCGGGTCCCTGAGGTCCCAGTCGTAAGTCTAGAGCACCTGCCGCTACTCGAGAAAATCCAGGGGGTTCTCCCATCAATGCGAAATGAGGCCCATTTCCGCTGAGGCGTCTCGAGTCTAATCACACCTAACTTCTAAAACTTCCAAAGGGTACTTCACACCTTTGCTGCAACTTAAGAAGTTCCCCGACACACCTGTCTCCACTCGAGAGGAAGCACAAGAGTCCCGTCCACTTTCAGAGGTGACCCGTTTCCGCCTCATAGCTCTAGAAGAGGGATCGTTTGCCTGCGTGGTCAGGAAAGAATTCCCGGTGTTCCTGTTCTGTCTCAAAAGAAGATGCTCTCTACATGAAAGGCGAGAGGAACTCCAGGGTCGTCCCATCGTTCCCTGAGTCCCCCAGATGTCTCAGTACATTCCAGGGAAACCTGTTTTCCCTGCACTGCCTCGACTTTCAAGCCGAGGATCAACTCACACCACAGTGGCACGTGGGACAGCCCTGTGGAAAGCCTCGTGGGAAAGCCTCATGGGAAAGCCTCCTGGGAAACCCAGTGATCCCTTGATCCACGCGATGGGAAGCGTGACAATGATGCTACAGCTCGGGAGGAAAGCGCACGAGCATGCCCCCACTCGAGACGAGAAGTGACTCCCCTGGGAAGACTCCAGCAGTACCCCAAGATCCATGTCAGCACAGGAGAGGAATCCTCAGGTTCCGGCACCGACTCCACACAAGGTCTTAGGCCCCGGCATCGCCGGGAGAAGAATCCCGAGAGGCCCCCGAGCAACTGGCATGGGGACTGGCCTTTCCAGAGGCAACCAGAGCGGGTCCCTGAAGTCCCCATGGTAAGTCGAGAGCACCTGCCACAACTCTTGAAAATCCAGGAGGTTCTCCCCTCCAGGCGAGATGAGGCCCATTTCCCTGAGGCGTCTCGACGCTAATCACACCTAACCTCTGGAACTTCCCAAGGGTCCTTCACACCCTTGCTGCAACTCAAGAAGTTCCCCGTCATACCCGACTCCACTCGAGAAGAAGGACGAGAGTCCCGCCCACATACAGAGGAGCCCCGTTTCTTCCTCATAGCTCTAGAGGAGGGATCCTTTCCCTGCGTGGTCGGGAAAGTATTCCCGGAGTTCCCGTCGCATCTCAAGAGGAGGCGCTCTCAACTTGAAACGGGAGAGGAACTCCAGGTTCGTGCCACCGTTCCCACACTCCTCCAGATGTCTCATTCCATTCCACGGAAACCTATTTTCCCTGCACTGCCTCGAATTTCAAGCTGAGGATCGACTCACACCACGGTGGCATGTGGGACAGCCCTGTGAGAAAGCCTCGTGGGAAAGTATCCTGAGAAAACCTCGAGGGAATGCCACAGATCCCATGAACCAGGCGAAGGGAAGCGTGACACTGCTGCTACAGCTCGGGAGGAAACCCCACGTGCATGCCCCCACTCGAGACCAGGACTGACTCCCCTGGGGAGACTCCAGAAGTACCCCAAGATCCATGTCAGCACTGGAGAGGAATCCTCAGATACCGGCACCGACTCCACACAAGGTCTGAGGCCCTGACATCGACGGGAGACGAATCCCGAGAGGCCCCGAGCAACTCGCATGGGGACTGCCCTTTCCTGAGGCCACCACAGCGGGTCCCTGAGGTCCCCGTCGTAAGTCGAGAGCACCAGCCGCAACTCGAGAAAATCCAGGAGGTTCTCCGTTCCAAGCGAGATGAGGCCCATTTCCGCTGAGGCGACTAGAGGCTATTCACACCTAAACTCTGGAACTTCCAAAGGGTCCTTCACACCCTTGCTGAAACTCAAGAAGTTCCGCGACATACCCGTCTCCACTCAAGAGGAAGCACGAGAGTCCCGCCCACATCCAGAGGAGCCCCGTTTCAGGCTCCTAGCTCCAGAGGAGGGATCCTTTACCTGCGTGGTCGGGAAAGAATTCCCGGCGTTCCCGTCGCATCTCAAGAGGAGGCGCTCTCCACAGGAAAGGCGAGAGGAACTCCAGGGTCGTGCCACCATTCCCAGAGTCCCCCAGATGCCTCAGTCCATTCCAGGGAAACCAGTTTTCCCTGCACTGCCTCGACTTTCAAGCCGAGGATCGACTCACAACACGGTGGCACGTGGGACAGCCCTGTGGGAAAGCCTCAGGGGGAAAGCCTTTTGGGAAAGCCTCGAGGGAATGCCCCAGATCCCTTGTTCCACGCGAAGGGAAGCGTGACACTGCTGCTACAGCTGGGGAGGAAAGCGCATGTACATGCCCCCACTCGAGACGAGGACTGACTCCCATGGGGAGACTCCAGACGTACCCCAAGATCCATGTCAGCACTGGAGAGGAATCCTCAGGTTCCGGCACTGACTCCACACAAGGTCTTAGGCCCCAGCATCGACGGGAGAGGAAACCCGAGAGGCCCCCGAGAGCCCACCGAGTAACTCGCATGGGGACTGGCCTTTCCTGAGGCCACCAGAGAGGGTCCCTGAGGTCCCCGACGTAAGTCGAGAGCACCTGCCGCAACTCGAGAAAATCCGGGAGGTTCTCCCCTCCAGGCGAGATGAGGCCCATTTCCGCTGAGGCGTCTCGAGGCTAATCACACCTAAACTCTGGAACTTCCAAAGGGTACTTCACACCCATGCTGCCAACTCAAGAAGTTCCACGACATACCCGACTCCACTAGAGAGGAAGCACGAGAGTCCCGCCCACATCCAGAGGAGCCCATAGACGCCTCCTAGCTCGAGAGGACGGGATCCTTTCCCCGCGTTGTCGGGAAACAATTCCCGGCGTTCCCATCGCATCTCAAGTGGAGGCGCTCTCCACAGGAAAGGCGAGACGTACTCCAGGGTCTTGCCACATTCCCAGAGTCCCCCAGATGTCTCAGTCCATTCCAGGGAAACCTGTTTTCCCTGCACAGCCTCGACTTTCAAGCCGAGGATCGACTCACACCACCGGTGACACGTGGGACAGCCCTGTGGGAAAGCTCGTGGGAAAGCCTCGTGGGAAAGCCTCGAGGGAAAGCCACAGATCCCTTGATCCACTCGAAGGGAAGCGTGACACGGCTGCTAAAGCTGGGAAGGAAAGCTCATGTGCATGCCCCCACTCGAGACGAGGACTGACTCCCCTGGGGAGACTCCAGACGTACCCCAAGATCCATGTCAGCACTGGAGAGGAATCCTCAGGTTCCGGCACTGACTCCACACAAAGGTCTTAGGCCCCAGCATCGACGGGAGAGGAAACCCGAGAGGCCCCCGAGAGGCCACCGAGTAACTCGCTTGGGGACTGGCCTTTCCTGAGGCCACCAGAGAGGGTCCCTGAGGTCCCCGACGTAAGTCGAGAGCACCTGCCGCAACTCGAGAAAATCCAGGAGGTTCTCCCTCCAGGCGAGATGAGGCCCATTTCCGCTGAGGCGTCTCGAGGCTAATCACACATAAACTTGGAACTTCCAAAGGGTCCTTCACACCCATGCTGCAACTCAAGAAGTTCCCCGACATACCCATCTACACTCGAGAGAAGCACGAGAGTCCCGCCCACATCCAGAGGAGCCCCGTTTCACCTCCTAGCTCGAGAGGAGGGATCCTTTCCCTGGATGCTCGGAAAGAATTCCGACGTTCAGGTCGCATCTCAAGGGAGGCGCTCTCCACAGGAAAGGCGAGAGGAACTCCAGGGTCGTGCCACCGTTCCCTGAGTACCCCAGATGTCTCAGTCCATTCCAGGGAAACCTGTATTCCCTGCACTGCCTTGACTTTCAAGCCGAGGATCGACTCACACC
>NW_017200556.1:0-6969 GCF_001704415.2 Capra hircus
TCGCCATCTCCAGAGGAGGCCGCTCTCCACAGGAAAGGCGAGAGGAACTCCAGGGTCGTGCCACCATTCCCAGAGTCCCCCAGATATCTCAGTCCATTCCAGGGAAACCTGTTTCCCTGCACTGCCTCAACTTTCAAGCCGAGGATCGATTCACACCACGGTGGCACGTGGGACAGCCCTGTGGGAAAGACTCGTGGGAAACCTCGTGGAAATCCTCGAGGGAAAGCCCCAGATCCCTTGATCCACGCCAAGGGAAGCGTGACACTGCTGCTACAGCTCGGGAGGAAAGCGCACGTGCATGCCACCACTGGAGACGAGGACTGACTTCCCTGGGGAGACTCCAGAAGTCCCTTAAGATCCTTGTCAGCACTGGAGAGGAATCCTGAGATTCCGGCACCATCTCCACACAATGTCTTAGGCCCTGGCATCGACGGGAGAGGAATCCTGAGAGGCCCCCGAGCAATTCGCATGGGGACTGGTCTTTCCTGAGGTCACCAGAGCAGGTCCCTGAGGTCCCGGTCGTAAGTTGTGAGCACCCTGACTCTGGAGAAAATCCAGGAGGTTCTCCCCTCCAGGCGAGATGAGGCCCATTTCCGCTGAGGCGTCTTGGGGCTAATCACAGCTAACATCTGGAACTTCCAAAGCGTCCTTCACACCCTCGCTGCAACTCAAGAAGTTCCCCGACTTACCCGTCTCCAATCGAGAGGAAGCACAAGAGTCCTGCCCACAATCCAGATGGAGCCCCGTTTCCGCCTCATAGCTCGAGAGGTGGGATGCTTTCGCTGCGTGGTTGGGAAAGATTCCCGGCGTTCCCGTCGCATCTCAAGAGGAGGCACTCTCCTCAGGAAAGGCGAGAGGAACTCCAGCGTTCGTGCCACCATTCCCACAGTCCCCCAGATGTCCTCAGTCCATTCCAGGGAAAAACTGTTTTCCCTGCACTGCCTCGACTTTCAAGCCGAGGATCGACTCTCACCACGGTGGCCACGTGGGACAGCCCTGTGGGAAAGGCCTCGGTGGGAAAGCATCGAGGGAAAGCCACTGCTCCCTTGATCCACGTGAAGGGAAGCGTAACACTCCTGCAGGAGCTTGGGAGGAAAGCGCACGTGCCTGCCCCCACGTCGAGTCGAGGTCTGACTCCCCTGGGGAGACTCCAGAAGTACCCCAAGATCCATGTCAGCACTGGAGAGGAATCCTCAGGTTCAATCACCGACTCCACACAAGGTCTTAGGCCCCCGGCATCGACGCGAGAAGGAATCCCGAGAGGCTCCCGAGCAACTCGCATGGGGGACTGGCCTTTCCTGAGGCCACCAGAGCGGGTCCCTGAGGTCCCCGTCCAAAGTCGAGAGCCCCTGCCCCAACCTGTGAAACTCCAGGAGGTTCTCCGCACAAGGCGAGATGAGGCTCATTTCCGCTGAGGCGTCTCGAGGCTAATCACACCTAATCTCTGGAACTTCCAAAGTGTCCTTCACACCCTTGCTGCAACTCAAGAAGTTCACCGACATACCCGTCTCCACTCGAGAGGAAGCACGAGAGTCCCGCCCACATCCAGTGGAGCCCCGTTTCTGCCTCCTAGCTCGAGACGGGGTATCCTTTCCCTGCGTGGTCAGGAAAGAATTCCCGGCGTTCCCGTCGCATCTCAAGAGGAGGCGCTCTCCACCGGAAAGGCGAGAGGAACTCCAGGGTCGTGCCACCATTCCCAGAGTCCCCCAGATGTTTCAGTCCATTCCAGGGTATCCTGTTTTCCTTAAACAGTCTCGACATTCAAGCCAAGGATCGACTCACACCACGGTGGCACGTGGGACAGCCCTGTGGAAAGCCTCCTGGGATAGCCTAGTGGGAAACCCTCGAGGGAAAGCCACAGATCCCTTGATCCACGCGAAGGGAAGCATGACACTGCTGCTATAGCTCGGAGGAATGTGCACGTGCATGCCCCCACTCGACACAAGGACTGACTCCCCTGGGGAGACTCCAGAAATACCCCAAGATCCATGTCAGCACTGGAGAGGAATCCTCAGGTTCCGGCACCGACTCCACACAAGGTCTTAGGCCTGTCATCAACGGGACAGGAGTCCCGAGAGACCACCAAGCAACTCACATGGGGACTGGCCTTTCCTGAGGCCACCAGAGCGGGTCCCTGAGGTCCCCATCCTAAGTCGAGAGCACCTTCCGAACTCGAGAAAATCCAGGACTTTTCTCCCTTCCAGGTGACATGAGTCCCATTTCCACTGATGCGTCTCGAGGCTAATCACACCTAACCTCTGGAACTTTCAAAGGGTCCTTCACACCCTTGCTGCAACTCAAGAAGTTCCCCGACATACCCGTCTCCACTCGAGAGGAAGCACGAGAGTCCCTCCCACTTCCACAGGAGCCCCGATTCCGCGTCCTAGCTCGAGAGGAGGGATCGTTTAACTGCGTGGTCTTGAAAGAATTCCCGGCGTTCCCGTCCCATCTCAAAAGGAGGCGCTCTCCACAGGAAAGGCTAGAGGAACTCAAGGGTCGTGCCACCATCCCCAGAGTCCCCCCGATGTCTCAGTCCATTCCAGGGAAACCTGTTTTCCCTGCAGTGCCTCGACTTTCAAGCCGAGGATCGACTCACACCACGGAGGCACGTGGGACAGCCCCATGGGAAAGCCTAGAGGGAAAGCCAGGGATCCCTTGATCCACGCGAAGGGAAGCGTGACACTGCTGCTACAGCTCAGGAGGAAAGCCCACGTGTGTGCCGCCACTCGAGAAGAGGACTGACTCCCCTGGGGAGACTGCAGAAGTACCCCAAGATCCATGTCAGCACTGGAGAGGAATCCTCAGGTTCCGGCACTGACTTCACACAAGGTCTTAGGCCCCAGCATCGACAGGAGAGAAATCCTGAGAGGCCCTTGAGCAACTCGCATGGGACCTGGCCTTTCCTGAGGCCACCAGAGCGGGTCTCTTATGTCCCCGTCGTGAGTCGAGAGAACCTGCCGCAGCTCGAGAAAATCCAGGAGGTTCTCCCCTCCAGGCGAGATAAGGCCAATTTCCGCTGAGGCGTCTCGAGTCTAATCTCACCTAACCTCTGGAACTTCCAAAGGGTAATTCACACCCTTGCTGCAACTCAAGAAGTTCCCCGACATACCCGTCTCCACTCGAGAGGAAGCAAGACCGACCCGCCCACATCCAGAGAGCCCAGTTTCCCCCTCCTAGCTCGAGACGGAGGATCCTTTCAGACCGTGGTCGGGAAAGAATTCCCCGTGTTCCCGTCGCATCTCAAGAGGAGGCGCTCTCCACAGGAAAGGCGAGAGTAACTGCAGGGTCGTGCCACCATTCCCACAGTCCCCCAGATGTCTCAGTCCTTTCCAGGGAAACCTGTTTTCCCTGCACTACCACGATTTTCAAGCCGAGGTCGACTCTCACCATGGTTCCACGTGGGACAGCCCTGTGGGAAAGCCTCGTGGGAAAGCCTAGAGGGACAGCCACAGATCTCTTGATCCACGTGAAGGGACGTGTGACACTGCAGCTAGAGTTCGGGAGGAAAGCGCACGTGCATGCTCCCACTCGAGACAAGGACTGACTCCCCTGGGGAGACTCCAGAAGTATCCCAAGATCCATGTCAGCACTGAGAGGAATCCTCAGGTTCCGGCACCGACTCCACACAAGGTCTTAGGCCCCAGCAACGACGGGAGAGGAATCCCTAGAGGCCCCGAGGAATTCTCATGGGGACTGGCCTTCCCTGAGGCCACCAGAGCGGGTCCCTGAGGTCCCCGTGGTAAGACGAGAGCACCTGCCGTAACTCGAGAAAATCCAGGAGGTTCTACCCTCCAGGCGAGATGAGGCCCATTTCCGCTGAGGCGTCCCGAGGGTAACCACACCTAACCTCTGGAACTTCCAAAGGGTCCTTCATACCCTTGCTGCAACTCAAGAAGTTCCCCGACATACCCGTCTCCACTCGAGAGGAAGCACGAGAGTCCCCCACATGCAGAGGAGCCCCGTAGCCACCTCCTCCCTCAAGAGGAGGGATCCTTTCCCTGCGTGGTCGGGAAAGAATTCCCGGCGTTCTCGTCGCATCTCAAGAGGAGGCGCTCTCCACAGGAAAGGCGAGAGGAACTCCAGGGTCGTGCCACCATTGCCAGGGTCCCCCAGATGTCTCAGTCCATTCCAGGGAAACCTGTTTTCCCTGCACTGCCTCGACTTTCAAGCTGAGGATAGACTCACACCACGGATGTGGGGCAGCCCTGTGTGAAAGCCTCGTGGGAAAGCCTCGAGGGAAAGCCACAGATCCCTTGATCCACGCGAAGGGAAGCGTGACACTGCAGCTACAGCTCGGGAGGAAAGCGCACGTGCATGCCCCCACTCGAGACGAGGACTGACTCCCCAGGGAGACCCCAGATGTACCCCAAGATCCATGTCATCCCTGGAGAGGAATCCTCAGGTTGTGGCACCGACTCCACACAAGGTCTTAGGCCCTTGCATCGCCCGGAGGGGAATCTGAGATGCCCCGAACAACTCGCATGGGGACTGGCCTTTCCTGAGGCCACCAGAGCGGGCCTCTGAGGTCCCCGTCATAAGTCGAGAGCACCTGCCGCACCTCGAGAAAATCCAGGAGGTTCTCCCCTCCAGGAGAGATGAGGCCCATTTCCGCTGAGGCGTTGCGAGGCTAACCACACCTAACCCTGGAACTTCCAATGGGTCCTTCACACCTTTGCTGCAACTCAAGAAATTCCCGACATATCCGTCTCCAGTCGAGAGGAAGCACGAGACTCCCACCCCCATCCAGAGGAGCCCGATTCTGCCTCCTACCGAGAGGAGGGATCCTTTCCATGCGTGGTCCGGAAAGAATTCCCGGCGTTCCCGTCGCATCTCAAGAGGAGGCGCTCTCCACAGGAAAGGCGAGAGGAACTCCAGGGTCGTGTCACCATTCCCAGAGCCCAAAGAGGTCTCAGTCCATTCCAGGAAATCATGTTTTCCCTCCACTGCCTCGACTTTCAAGCCGATGATCGACTCACACCACGGTGGCACGTGGGACAGCCCTGTGGGTAAGCCTCGTGGGAAAGCCTCGAGGGGAAAGCCACAGATCCCTTGATCCTCGCGAAGGGAAGCGTGACACTGCTGGTACAGCTCGGGAGGAAAGGGCACGTGCATGACCCCACTCGGGACGAGGACTGACTCTCCTGGGAAGACTCCAGAAGTACCCCAAGATCCATGTCAGCACTGGAGAGGAATCCTCAGGTTCCGGCACCGACTCCACACAAGGTCTTATGCTCCGGCATCGATGGGAGAGGAATCCGAGAGGCCCCCGTGCAACTTCCATGGTGACTGGCCTTCCCTTAGGCCAACAGAGCGGGTCCCTGAAGTCCCGGTTGTAAGTCGAGAGCACCTGCCGTACCTCGAAAAATCCTGGAGGTTCTCCCCTCCGGGCGAGATGAGGCCTATTTCCGCTAATGCGTCACGAGGCTAATCACACCTAACCTCTGGAACTCCCAAAGGGTCCTAAACACTTTTGCTGCAACTTAAGAAGTTCCCCGACATACCCGCCTCCACTCGAGAGGAAGCACGAGAGTCCCGCCCACATCCAGAGGAGCCCCGTTTCCATCTCATAGCTCGAGAGGAGGTATACTTTCCCTGCGTGTTCGGGAAAGAATTCCGGCGTTCCCGTCGCATCTCAAGAGGAGGCGCTCTCCACAGGAAAGGCGAGAGGAACTCCAGGGTCGTGCCACCATTCCCACAGTCCCCCAGATGTCTCAGTCTATTCCAGGGAAACCTGTTTTCCCTGCACTGCCTCGACTTTCAAGCCGAGGATCGACTCACACCACGGTGGCACGTGGGACAGCCCTGTGGGAAAGCCTCGTGGGAAAGCCTCATGGGAAATCGAGCGAAAGTCACAGATCCCTTGATCCAGGCGAAGGGTAGCATGACACTGCTGCTACAGCTCGGGGGAAATCGCCCGTGACGCCACCACTCGAGTCGAGGACTGACTTCCCTGGGGAGACTCTAGAAGTACCCCAAGATCCATGTCGGCACTGGAGAGGAATACTCATGTTCGGGCACTGACTCCACACAAGGTCTTAGGACCCAGCATCGACGGAGTGGAATCCGAGAGGCCCGCGAGCAACTCGCATGGGGACTGGCCTTTCCTGAGGCCACCAGAGCGGACTCTGAGGGTCCCCGTCGTAAGTCGAGAGCACCTGCCGCAACTCGAGAACATCCAGGAGGTTCTCCCCTCCAGGCGAGATGAGGCGCATTTGTGCTGAGGCGTCTCAGGGTAATCAGACTAACCTCTGCAACTTCCAAAGGGTCCTTCACACCCTTGCTGCAACTCAAGAAGTTGCCCGACATACCCGTCTCCACTCGAGAGGAAGCACGAGAGTCCCGCCCACATCCAGAGGAGCCCCGTTTTCCGCCTCCTAGCTCGAGAGGAGATCCTTTCCCTGCGGGGTCGGGAAAGAATTCCCGGCGTTTCCGTCGCATCTCAAGAGGAGGCACTCTCCACAGGAAAGGCAAGAGAAATCCAGGTCGTGCCACCATTCCCAGAGTCCCCCAGATGTCTCAGTCCATTCCAGGGAAACCGGTTTTTCCCTGCATTGCCTCGACTTTCAAGCCGAGGATCGGGTCACACGAAGGTGGCCGTGGGACTGCCCTGTGGGAAAGCTCGTGGGAAAGCCTCGAGGGGAAGCCACAGATCCCTTGATCCACGCGAAAGGGAAAGCCGACACTGCAGCTAGAGCTCGGAAGGAAAACGCACTTGCATGCCCCACTCGAGACGAGGACTGACTCCCCTGGGGAGACTCCAGAAGTACCCCAAGATCCATGTCAGCACTGGAGAGGAATCCTCAGGTTCCGGCACCAACTCCTCTAAAGGTCTTATGCTCCGGCATCGACGGGAGAGGAATCCGAGAGGCCCCGAGCAACTCCCATGGTGACTGGCCTTTCTTGAGGCCACCAGAGCGGGCCCAGAAGTCCCCGTCGTAAGTCGAGAGCACCTGCCGTACCTTCAGAAAA
>NW_017200557.1:0-6969 GCF_001704415.2 Capra hircus
TCACATTCTAACATCTGGAACTTCCAAAGGGTCCTTCACACCCTTGCTGCAACTCAAGAAGTTCCCCGACATACCCGTCTCCACTTGAGAGGAAGCACGAGAGTCCCGCCCACATCCAGAGGAGACCCGTTTCCGACTCCTAGCTCGGGAGAAGGGATCCTTTCCCTGCGTGGTGGGGAAAGAATTTCCCGCGTTCCTGTCGCACCTCAAGAGGAGGTGCTCTCCACAGGAAAGGCGAGAGGAACTCCAGGGTCGTGCCACCATTCCAGCGTCCCCCAGATGTCTCAGTCCATTCCAGGGAAAATTATTTTCCCTGCACTGCCTCGACTTTGAAGCGAGGATCAACTCACACCACGGTGGCACGTGGACAGCCCTGTGGGAAAGCCTCGTGGGAAAGACTCGGGAAAGCCTCGAGGGAAAGCCGCAATCCCTTGATCCACTCGAAGGGAAGCTTGACACTGCTGCTACAGCTCGGTAGGAAAGCGCACGTGCATGCCCCCACTCGAGACGAGGACTGACTCCCCTGGGGAGACAACAGAAGTAGCCCAAGATCCATGTCAGCACTGGAGAGGAATCCTCACGTTCCGGCACCGACTCCACACAAGGTCTTAGGCCCCGGCATCGACGGGAGAGGAATCCCGAGAGGCCCCCGAGCAACTCCATGGCGACTGGTCTTTCCTGAGGCCACCAGAGCGTGTCCCTGAGGTCCCCGTCATAAGTCGAGAGCACCTGCGGCAACTCGCGAAAATCCAGGCGGTTCTCCCCTCCAGGCGAGATGAGGCCCATTTCCGCTCAGGCTTCTCGTGGCTAATCACACCTAACCTCTGGAACTTCCAAAGGGTCCTTCACACCCTTGCTGCAACTCAAGAAGTTCCCCGACATACCCGTCTCCAATCGAGAGGAAGCACGAGACTCCCGCCCATATCCAGAGGAGCCCCGTTTCCGTCTCCTAGCTCGAGAGGAGGGATCCTTCCCCTGCGTGGTCGGGATAGAATTCCCAGTGTTCCGTCGCATCTAAAGAGGAGGTGCTCTCCACAGGAAAGGTGAGAGTAACTCCAGGGTCGTGCCGCCATTCCCAGAGTCCCCCAGATATCTCAGTCCATTCCAGGGAAACCTGTTTTCCCTGCACTGCCTGGACTTTCAAGCTGAGGATCGAGTCACACCACGGTGGCACGTGGGACAGCCCTGTGGGAAAGCCTCGAGGGAAAGCCACAGATCCCTTTATCCACGCGAAGGGAAGCGCGACACTTCTGCTACAGCTCGGGAGGAAAGCGCACGTGCATGCCCCCTCTCGAGACGAGGACTGACTCCCTTGGGCAGACTCCAGAAGTACCCCAAGATCCATGTCAGCAGTGGAGAGGAATGCTCAGGTTACGGCACCGATTCTACACAAGATCTTAGGCCCCGGCATCGACGGGAGAGAGAAATCCTGAGAGACCCCGAGCAATTCGCATGGGGACTGGCCTTTCCTGAGGCCACCAGAGCGGGTCCCTGAGGTCCCCGTCGTAAGTCGAGAGCACCTGTCGCAACTCGAGAAAATCCAGGAGGTTCTCCCCTCCAGGCGAAATGAGGCCCATTTCCGCTGAGGCATCTCGAGGCTAATCACACCTAACCTCTGGAACTTCCAAAGGGTCCTTCACACCCTTGCTGCAACTCAGGAAGTTCCCCGACATACCCGTCTCCACAAGAGAGGAAGCACGATAGTCCCGCCCACATCCAGAGGAGCCCCATTTCCGCCTCCTAGCTCGAGAGGAGGGATCCTTTCCCTGCTTGTTGGGAAAGAATTCCCGGCGTTCCCGACGCATCTCAAGAGGAGGCGCTTTCCACAGGAAAGGCGAGAGGAACTCCAGGGTCGTGCCACCATTCCCAGAGTCCCCCAGATGTCTCAGTCCATTCCAGGGATACCTGTTTTCCCTGCACTGCCTCGACTTTCAAGCCGAGGATCGACTCACACCACGGTGGCTCGTGGGACAACCCTGTGGGAAAGCCTTGTGGGAAAGCCTCGTGGGAAAGCCTCAAGGGAAAGCCACAGATCCCTTGATCCAAGCGAAGGGAAGCGTGACATTGCTGCTACAGCTCGGAGGAAAGCGCAAGTGCAACCCCACTCGAGACGAGGACTGACTCCCCTGGCGAGACACCAGAAGTACCCCAAGATCCATGTCAGCACCGGAGAGGAATCCTCAGGTTCCGGCACCGACTCCACACAAGGTCTTAGGGCCCGGCATCGACAGGAGAGGAATCCTGAGATGCCCCGACCAACTCGCTGGGGACTGGCCTTTCCTGAGGCCACCAGAGCGGGTCCCTGAGGTCCCCGTCATAAGCCGAGAGCACCTGCCGCAACTGGAGAAAATCCAGGAGGTTCTCCCCTCCAGGCGAGATTAGGCCAATTTCCGCGGAGGCGTCTCGAGGCTAATCACACCTAACCTCTGGAACTTCCAAAGGGTCCTTCACACCCTTGCTGCAACTCAAGAAGTTCCCCGACATAACCGTCTCCACTCGAGAGGAATCACGAGAGTCCCTCCCTCATCCAGAGGAGCGCTGTTTCCGCCTCCTAGCTGGAGAGGAGGGATCTTTCCCTGCGTGGTCGGGAAAGAATTCCCGGTGTTCCCGTCGCATCTCAAGAGGAGGCGCTCTCCAGAGGAAAGGCGAGAGGAACTCCAGGGTCGTGCCACCATTCCCAGAGTCCCCCAGATGTCTCAGTCCATTTAGGGAAACCTTTATTCCCTGCACTGCCTCGACTTTCAAGCCGAGGATCGACTCACACCACGGTGGCACGTGGGACAGCCCTGTGGGAAAGCCACGTGGGAAAGCCTCGTGGGAAAGCCTCGAGGGAAAGCCACAGATCCTTTGATCCACTCGACGGGAAGCGTGACACTGCTGCTAGAGCTGGGGAGAAAAGCGCACGTGCATGCCCCACTCGAGACGAGGACTGACTCCCTTGGGGAGACTCCAGAAGTACCCCAAGATCCATGTCAGCCCTGGAGAGGAATCCTCAGGTTCCGCACCCGACTCCACACAAGGTCTTATGCCGGGGTCCAGCCCCGGTGGATCCAGGGAATTCGAAGGGTGGCCGGCGTTGGCGTGGAAAGACTTGTTTATTTATTAATGTAAGATTAGATTAGGAAACTATAGTGTAGTAAGAAGATTAAGTGGAGGAAGAGGGCTGAATAGCTTGGTTTACGCGGAAGGCCAATAAAATTCAGGACAAGGAATTTGCACCACCTACGTTGGGCCACCGGCGCCCGCTTGAATATCTAAGGGTGCCTCGCCTTAAGCTCCCTTTCGTGCGGGTCTTAACAGCCAGGGCAAGTAAGTAGACCTGGCGAGCCTCCGCACTCCAGGTGGAGATTCAGCCTGAAGTTATAGTAAAGAGCAGAGAGAAGGAAAGGTAGAGAAGAAGAAAGAGAGAGAAAGACACGGGGGGAGCCAGAGTCCCAAGAAACCAGGCTGAGAGACTAGTTCGAGAAGCTGGTCCGAGAAACTGGCCCCCGGCCCCTGGCCTCCTCATTCATTGTTCAGAAGGCCTTTTATACTTTTGATAAAACATGGAGATCAATGGATAACACAAAATTATGTAGTGCTCGCAACCCAGATTCTTTCTGTATATCATTTTGTATACAAAAGGTCTCAGGTGATTTACATTATCTTCTGGCCAAGAGGCTTGTTAACACTTTTTGGCTCTCTTCCTTAATGAATGTTAATTTTGTTTCCCCTGAAGTGTTTTTCTTTAATCTGCATCTCCTTAAAGCATTAAAGTTACATCTCTATAGAACAAAGGTGCAGTGGGTTATAACAAAGAAGGTACTTAACTCAAAGATCTAATGTTGCTAATACCAGGTCTACTACTTGTTTTTCTATATACCAACTATATCTAAAAATAAAGGATATGAAAATTTGGCAGCAAGCATTGACCCAAAAAATGAAACTTTTAATCAGTCCTATTCTAAAGATTTTGACTCCTCGGAAGCTCCTGCATTCCTAGGATGTTTTAAGCTTCCTGTGCCTCCTGCGGTCAGGAGGCCTCAAACAATCACAAGCGCAGCTGTACGAGTTCTACAGGCAGGCTAGAAAGCCATCAGAGGGTTTTTGGATTGAAACACTCTTTCAAATGCAGAAGAATAACGCCCTGAATTGACTTTTTCCAGAAAAGGTCAGAAGAGAGAAAAAGCAGAGCACAAAAACCGGCAGATTTTTGTTGGGGTACATGCTTAAAAATTTCCAGAGAGGTCCCTGAAGTCTGAGCACGCCTTGCGTATGTCAGCTTCCTTCCTCATAACCTTGTCACGGGCGGGCTTCCTCACACTGGCTCCTGGCAGTCTTAGGCCCCGGCATCGACGGGAGAGGAATCCCGAGAGGCCCCCGAGCAACTCGCATGCGGACTGGCCTTTCCTGAGGCCACCAGAGCGGGTCCCTGAGGTCCCCGTCGTAAGTCGAGAGCACCTGCCGCAACTCGAGAAAATCCAGGAGGTTCTCCCCTCCAGGCGAGATGAGGCCCATTTCCGCTGAGGCGTCTCGAGGCTAATCACACCTAACCTCTGGAACTTCCAGAGGGTCCTTCACACCCTTGCTACAACTGAAGAAGTTCCCCGACATACCGTCTCCACTCGAGAGAGGAAGCACGAGAGTCCCGCCCATATCCAGAGGAGACCCGTTTCCGCCTCCTAGCTCGAGAGGAGGGTTCCTTTCCCTGCGTGTCGGGAAAGAAATCCTGGCCTTCCCATCGCAGCTCAAGAGGGGGCGCTCTCCACAGGAAAGGCGAGAGGAACTCCAGGGTCGTGCCACCATTCCCAGAGTCCCCCAGATGTCTCAGTCCACTCCAGGGAAAACTGTTTTCCCTGCACTGCCTCGACTTTCAAGCCGAGGATCGACTCACACCACGGTGGCACGTGGGACAGCCCTGTGGAAAGCCTCGTGGGAAAGCCTTGAGGGAAAGCCACAGATCCGTTGATCCACGCAAAGGGAAACGTGACTCTGCTGCTACAGCTCGGGAGGAAAGCGCACGTGCTGCCCCACTCGAACGAGGACTGACTCCCTGGGGTGACTCCAGAGTACCCAAGATCCTTGTCAGCACTGGAGAGGAATCCTCAGGTTCTGGCACCGACTCCACACAAGGTGTTAGGCCCGGCTTCGACGGAGAGGAATCCCGAGAGGCCCCTAGCAACTCACATGGGGACTGGCCTTTCCTGAGGCCACCAGAGCGGGTCCCTGAGGTCCCCGTCGTAAGTCGAGAGCACCTGCCGCAACTCAAGAAAATTCAGGAGGTTTCCCCTCCAGGCGAGATGAGGACCATTTCGCTGAGGCGTCTGGAGGCAAATCACACCTAACCTCTGGAACTTCCAAAGGGTCCTTCATACCCTTGCTGTAACTCACCAAGTTCCCGACATCCCATCTCCACTCGAGAGGAAGCACGAGAGTCCGGCCCACATCCAGAGGAGCCCGTTTCCGCCTCCTAGCTCGAGAGGACGGATCCTTTCCCTGCGTGGTCGGGAGAGAATTCCAGGCGTTCCCGTCGCATCTCAAGAGGAGGCACTCTCCACAGGAAAGGCGAGAGGAACTCCAGGGTCGTGCCACCATTCCCAGAGTCCCCCAGATGTCTCAGTCCATTCCAGGGAAACCTGTTTTCCCTGCACTGCCTCGACTTTCAAGCCGAGGATGACTCACACCACGGTGGCACGTGGGACAGCCCTGTGGGAAAGCCTCGTGGAAATCCTCGTCGGAAAGCCTCGAGGGAAAGCCCTGATCCTTGATCCGCGAAGGGAAGCGTGACACTGCTGCTACAGCTCGGGAGGAAAGCGCACGTGCATGCCCCACACGAGACGAGGACTGACTCCCCTGGGGAGACTCCAGAAGTACCCCAAGATCCATGTCAGCACTGGAGAGGAATCCTCAGGTTCGCACTGACTCCACACAAGGTCTTAGGCCCTAGCTTCGACGGGAGAGGAATCCCGAGAGGCCCCCGAGCAACTCGCATGGGGACTGGCCTTTCCTGAGGCCACCAGAGCGGGTCCCTGAGGTCCCCGTCGTAAGTCGAGAGCACCTGCCGCAACTCGAGAAAATCCAGGAGGTTCTCCCCTCCAGGCGAGATGAGGCCCATTTCCGCTGAGGCGTCTCGAGGCTAATCACACCTAACCTCTGGAACTTCCAAAGGGTCCTTTAAACCCTTGCTCCAACTCAAGAAGTTCCCCAACATACCCATCTCCACTCGAGAGGAAGCACGAGAGTTCCGCCCACATCCAGAGGAGCCCCGTTTCCGCCTCCTACTCGAGAGGAGGATCCTTTACCTGCGTGGTCGGGAAAGAATTCCCGAAGTTCCCATCGCATCTCAAGAGGAGGCACTCTCCACAGGAAAGGCGAGAGGAACTCCAGGGTCGTGCCACCATTCCCAGAGTCCCCCAGATGTCTCAGTCCATTCCAGGGAAGCCTGTTTTCCCTGCACTGCCTCGACTTTCAAGCGAGGATCGACTCACACCACGGTGGCACGTGGGACAGCCCTGTGGGAAAGCCTCGAGGGAAAACCTCGAGCGAAAGCCACAGATCCCTTGATACAAGCGAAGGGAAGTGGAACACTGCTGCTACAGATCGGGAAGAAAGCGCACGTGCATGCCCCACTCGAGACGAGGACTGACTCCCTGGGGAGACTCCAGAAGTACCCCAAGATCCATGTCAGCACTGGAGAGGAATCCTCAGGTTCCGGCCCCACTCCACCCGAGATCGTAGGCCCCGGCATCGACGGGAGAGGAATCCCGAGAGGCCCCAAGCAACTCGCATAGGGAATGGCCTTTCCAGAGGCCACCAGAGCAGGTCCCTGAGGTCCCCGTCGTGAGTCGAGAGCACCTGTCGCAACTCGAGAAAATCCAGGAGGTTCTCCCCTCCAGGCGAGATGAGGCCGTTTCCGCTGAGGCGCTCGAGGGACTCGAGGGCTCAATCACACCTAACTCTGAAACTTCGAAAGGGTCCTTCACTCCTTGC
>NW_017200558.1:0-19347 GCF_001704415.2 Capra hircus
AAAACTAGGATTACATGTGTGCGTCAGTCCTTCACAGTCGTTCGTCTGACTTCTTTGTGACATCATGGACCTGTAGCCCACAGGCCTCCTCTGTCCATGGGATTCTCCAGGCATGAGAATACTGAGGACTGGGGTTCCATGCCCTTCTCCAGGTGATCTTTCATATCCCAGGGATTTATCATTGTCTCCTGTCTGTCGATGGCAATTGAAGCATTATTTACCACTGAGACACCCTGGGATGTGTTGCCAAGTGCTTTCAGTATACACTCTCATTCCATTGTTATCCTCACTCACAACAGCTTCCGAATGGATTTACTGGTTTAATATCTTTGCAGCCCAAGGGACTCTCAAGAGTCTTCTCCAACATCACAGTTCAAAAGCATCAATTCTTTGGTGGCTCAGCCTTCTTTAAGGTCCAACTCTCACATCTATACATGACTACTGGAAAAACCATAGCTTTGACTAGACAGACCTTTGTCTCTAATGTCTCTGCTTTTTAATATGCTGTCTAGGTTGGTCATAGCTTTTCTTCCAAGGAGCAAGCATTTTTTTAATTTCATGGCTACATATATTTACCAATGAAAAGTCAAACATTTATAGCACTGTTCATGTGTATTTGTGCATCAAACTTCAAGTAACATATTCATAGTGTGAGAAAAAATTACACCAACATTTTACAAATGATTATTTTAAAGGGGTGGTGTGGGGGACACTATTTGTTCACAATGATTCCCTTTACCCTTGTCATGCCTTCCCTGCAGAATATATTCCTCTGCCCCACTGATTTTGTGCTTGACAGGAGACTGATAACCTATGGAATAAGAGTAGAAGTTACAGTAGAATAGATCCAAGTGGAAGCTTTAAGAGTCATTTGTTTTTTATATCACCCTCTCATGCTGTTACTCAAAATATCCTCATTTTAAAACAATGGGGCTCAGAGTGATGAAAAACTTGTTTGCAATCACATAGCATGAGTCTTCAAATCCATAAGGGTTAGAAGTAGCGTTATTCTTTTATATAAAGTTCATGACCTCTATTCACCTTGGCTTGCATTTTCTAATTTTTTTTTTTTTTTACCCAGGTCACAATGCGTGTTTTTCTAAAATGGTTTGTTCTTCATGAAGAGAAGCAACAAGAGTGAAGAGAATCCTCTGAAGATAAACTGGTGGGTCAGAAAAGTGATCTCTTGATGTGTATCTGTACATATACAACACCATTTGACTTAAAATATCATTGAAGTTAATTATAAGAAAAATAACACAAATTGGGCTTTTAGTTTGGTCCCTTAAGACCATAACATATATTCCTTGATACCTGTTAAGGATAAATCCCTACTATGTACTGATACCTTGAGTTATTATTCCCTGCTCTGCTGTGATTCTAGGATCTTTACCCACAGATTTATGGCTTCTGCCTTCTCTCTTTTCTTCAGGCTAAACTGAAATTGGCCAAAAGCTACCCCAGAAAATCCAGTATCAGACACAATCATAAATAGTATGCCATGTCTGCAGGATGAAAATGGGAGAAATCAATTGAATGGCTTATGTTTACAAAAAAAAAAAAAAAAAAAAAAAAGGGTCTAGCCTTTGTATTTAGGCTTTTCCTCCTGTGGCACTACACCTTTGCAATCACCTAAATTTCATTTGTGGGGAATTACCATTTTTCAATTGTTCCTACAGGTGTTCTTCATTAGTGAGAAATGCAAATATGGTTTTTGCTTGAAACCCCTGCTGATGGAAAGGAAATCTGCACTGCTATTCAGATTATTATGAGCTATCTCCAGCACTTGACTAAAGTCATTGCATAGGAACTATTTCATAAACCATTCCGTCTTCACAAGGAGAATGTGACAGGAATTAGATACGATTTCTTCATTTCAATACAATTACTTCTTTATGAAAATAAATGGTCAGGGTGACAAAGTAACAAGGAATAGTGAAGGGTTTCCCAACTTTACACTTAAAATCCATGCCAAGGTCACACCAGCTACTGTGGACAATCAGGTTTGACTCTGTTTCAACAACAAGGGTTTCCCTGATAGCTCAACTGGTAAAGAATCTGCCAAAATGCAGGAGACCCTGGTTCAATTCCTGGGTCAGGAAGATCTGCTGGAGACAGCATAGGCTACCCAATCCAGTATTCTTGGGCTTCCCCTGTGGCTCAGCTGGTAAAGAATCCACCCACAATGTAGGATCCCTGGGTTGGGAAGATCCCTTGGAGAAGGGAAAGGCTACCCACTCCAGGATTCTGGCCTGGAGAATTCTGAGGACTGTATAGTCCATGGGGTAGCAAATAATTGGACATGACTGAGTGGCTTTCACTTTCAGTTTCAGACCTTGAGGCCTAGAAATGTGTTACCTTCCTCTATAACAGCAAGCATTTCAGTAATGCTACAGCAGGCCATTAAAGTGTGAAAATGTTAAATGGTGATAATATATACAGAACTGGAATCAAAGCAGAGACCTATATGTAGACATAAGGTCCTCTGTCTGTATCATACTGGTAGCTGCCTTAGATAATTAATTTTCTGCAGGCAAGGCATGATAGTGCTTACACTTCCTTTGAAAGGACAGCATGGAGGGGGGCATCTTAAGATGGTAGAGGAAAAGGATGGGGAGACCACTTTCTCTCCCACAAATTCATCAAAAGATCATTTGAATGCTGAGGAAATTCCACAAAACAGCTTCTGAACACTGGCAGAGGACACCAGGCACCCAGAAAGGTAGCCCATTTTCTTCGAAAGGAGGTAGGACAAAATATAAAAGATAAAGGGAGAGACAAAAGAGTTTCTGTCCCAGGAGGGAGTTGTAAAAGAGGAGAAGTTTCCAAACACCAGGAAACCCTCTTACCGGCTGTTGGGAGTTTTGGAATCTCAGAGGGCAACATAATCGGGAGGAAAAATAAATTTAAAAAACCCCACAGATTATGTGCCTAATAGCAACTCCCAGGGGAGAAGTAGCCCAGATGCTCGCATCTGCCACCAGCAAGAGGGGGCTGAACAGGGAGGTGAGGGCTGTATTGCTTAGGGTAGGGACCAGGCCTGAATACCTTGAGGACAATCTGAGGGAGCTAACATGAGACAGCAACAACCCAAACAGTGGGATAGCCAGAGAGAGAGAAAAGAGAGAGAGAGAGAGAGAGAGAGAGAGAGAGAGAGAGAGAGAGAGAGAGAGAGAGAGAGAGAGAGAGGGAGGGAGAGAGGGAGGGGGAGAGAGAGAGAGAGAGAACTTTCCTGTGAAAAGCTCTATCCTAAGGCAATGCCAGGCCTGCTTACAGAACATAGGACTGAGCAAATATCAGAGGAGAACTAGCCATCTGTGGACTTGCCCATCCCCTGCCAGAGGCAGAGAGGCAGGTGGGTGACAGCCAGAGCCAGAAAGGGACAATCTTGGCCCCAGAAATGGCATCCTCTATCAAACTGCGAGCAGGCTCCCAGTTGCTAACCAAGCCTTCCTGGGTTCCTGGATTGTTGACATCCACTGGAAAGGTCACAGCCAGAGATCAACTCCCCAGAAGAAACACAGGGCACACCTGGGATGGCACTCCCACTGCATACCTAGGAAAATGAGTGGCAGGGACAGGGGAAGTGATAAGACCCCCTGCCCCACCTGAGGAGAGTGTGCTCACCAAACACCTGGTAACCTGAGCTGCTCAGACCTGGGAAGGACACAAAATGCAGGCCCAACCAAGTCTGTGCCTTTGTGGAGTACCCAAGACCCTGAATATGAGATGCTTAGACCTGGGAAGTCCATGCAACCCAGGGCTTACTTTAGACAGTTCCCCTGCAGAGCAACCTGGAGCCTGAGCAATGTAGACTGGGAAAGCTGTGAGTGGGGGCAAAGTCAGTGTGGCCGAGACACTGTGAACACTCCCCTCATATGCCAGTGATATTTGTTTGTGATGTTCCTCTCTCCCCACAGCAGGACTGAACCAGTAAGTCTAAATAAGTGACCACCTGCGCCCCTTGTGTCAGGGTGGAAATTAGACACTGAAGAGACTTGCAAACAGAGGAAGCCAAAATAAACAGAGGAAACCGCTTTGGAAGTGACAGGTGCAACAGATTAAAACCCTGTAGTTAGCCGGGAGAAATATCAATAACGTCAGATATGCAGATGACATCACCCTTATGGCTGAAAGTGAAGAGGAACTAAAAAGCCTCTTGATGAAAGTGAAAGTGGAGAGTGAAAAAGTCGGCTTAAAGCTCAACATTCAGAAAACGAAGATCATGGCATCTGGTCCCATCACTTCATGGGAAATGGATGAGGAAACAGTGGAAATAGTGTCAGACTTTATTTTTTGGGGCTCCAAAATCACTGCAGATGGTGATTGCAGCCATGAAATTAAAAGACACTCACTCCTTGGAGGAAAACTTATGACCAATATAGATAGCATATTGAAAAGCAGAGACTATACTTCGCCAACAAAGCTCTGTCTAGTCAAGGCTATGGTTTTTCCTGTGGTCATGTATGGATGTGAGAGTTGGACTGTGAAGAAAGCTGAGCACCAAAGAATTGATGCTTTTGAACTGTGGTGTTGGAGAAGACTCTTGAGAGTCCCCGGGACTGCAAGGAGATCCAACTAGTCCATTCTGAAGGAGATCAGCCCTGGGATTTCTTTGGAAGAAATGATGCTGAAGCTGAAAATCCAGTACTTTGGCCTCTTCATGAGAAGAGTTGACTCATTGGAAAATACTCTGATGCTGGGAGAGTTTGGGGGCAGGAGGAGAAGGGGACGCACCAGGATGAGATGGCTGGATGGCATCACTGACTCAATGGACACGAGTCTGAGTGAACTCCAGGAGTTGGTGGTGGACAGGGAGGCCTGGCGTGCTGTGATTCATGGGGTCACAAAGAGTCAGACATGACTGAGCAACTGAACTGAACTTAACTGAACATTGGAAGGGGGCTATAGGTCTTGAGAAGTATAAGCTGGAACAAGGAATTATCTGAAACTTAACTGACCCCACACTGCCTACAACACCTGCAGAGAAATTCCTAGATATATTTTTAATATTATCATTCTTTAATTTTTATTTTTTTCTTTTTAAGTCATTTATTACTCCTTTAATTTTCATTTTTAATAAGCTACTATTACCTTGAAAAAAGACCCTAATTTTAAAACAAATTTCATATATATTTTTAACAATTTTTGTGATTTGGATTTGTTTTTTTAATATTGTATTTTTGAGAGTCTAACTTCTACTCTAGATTTTTAATCTTTGCTTTTTGGTATATGTTATCAATTTCGTACCTTTAAGAATCCAATCTTCAGTAGTCATTTTTACTTTGGAGAATGATTACTTGCTTGATTGGCCTCTCCCCCTTTGACTCTCCTTTTTTCCCCTAGGTCAGCTCTATGTCCTCCCTCCCCCTTCTCTTCTCTACCCAACTCTGTAAATCTTTTTGGGTATTCCAGGCTATGAAGAACACTTAGGAAACTGATTACTGACTAGATCTGCCTCTCTCCTTTTGACCAACCCCCCCCCCCATTCTCCTCCTGGTAACTTCTGTCTCCTTCCTCCCTCTTTTATTCTCTATGTAACTCCATGAACCTCTCTGGGTGTTCCAGGCTGTGGAGAGCACATAAGGATCTGATTACTGGCTAGATTTCTCTCTCCCATTTTGAGTCCCCCCTCTCCTTGCCCTGGTCACCTTTATCTCCCTCATTCACTTCTCTTCTCCATGTAACTCAGCAAAACTTTCTGGGTGTCATTCACTGTGGAGAATCTCTTCTCCATTAATCTATATGTCTTTATCATTGGTGCTGTATGGATGGAGAAGTCTTGAGGCTACAGTAAGAATAAGACTGAAAATCAGAGGCAGGAGGCTTAAATCCAAAACCTGAGAACACCAGAGAACTCCTCACTACAGGGAACATATAGAGCTCATCCAAAAGCCTCCATAACTACACTGAAACCAAGTTCCACTCAAGAGCCAACAAGTTCCAGAGCAAGACATACCACACAAATCATCCAGCAACACAGGAACATAGACTTGAGCTTTAATATACAGGCTGCCCAAAGCCACAGCAAACCCATTAACATCACAAAACTCACTATGGGACATTTCATTGCACTCCAGAGAAGAAATCTAGCTCCACCCACCAGAAATCCGATGCCAGCTTCCCTAACCAGGAAACCTTGACAAGCCACTCATCCAACCTCACCCACAGGGAGGAACCTGCACAATAAAGAGGAACCACAAACGGTCAAAATACAGGAAGGCCACTTCAAATACAGACATCTAAACAAGATGAAAAGGCAGATAAATACTCATCAGGTAAAGGAACATGATAAATGCCCACCAAACCAAACAAAAGAGGAGGAGATAGGGAGTCTGCCTAAAAAATAATTCTGAATAATGATAGTAAAAATGATCCAAAATCTTGAAAACAAAATGGAGTTACAATTAATAGCCTGGAGACAAGATTTGAGAAGATGAAAGAAATGTTTAACAAGGATGTAGAATAAATAAAAAAGCATCAATCAATAATGAATAGTGCAATGAATGAGATTAAAAAAGAAAAAAAAAAACACTCTGGAAGGAACCAGCAGTAGAAATACTGAGGCAGAAGATAGGAAAAGTGAGGTGGAAAATAGAATGGTGAAACTAAATAAAGCAGAGAGGAAAAAAGAAAAAAAAAGAATTATAAGAAATGAGGACAACCTCAGAGACCTCTGAGACAATGTCAAATGCCCCAACAATCAAATCATAGGAGTCCCAGAAGAAGAAGACAAAAAGAAAGGCCATGAGAAAACACTTGAGGAGATAATGGTTGAAAACTTCCTAAAATGAGGACGGAAATAGCCACCGAAGTCTAAGAAACCCAGAGAGTTCCAAACAGGATAAACCAAAGGTGAAACACCCCAAGACACATATTAATCAAATTAACAAAGATCAAACACAAAGAACACATATTAAAAGCAGCAAAGGAAAAGCAACAAATAACACACAAGGGTATTCCCTTAAGGATAACAGCTGAACTTTCAATAGAAACACTTCAGGCCACAAGGGAATGGCAAGACATACCTAAAGTGATAAAACAGAAAAATCCAAAATCCAGATCACTGTACCCAGCAAGGATTTCATTCAAATATGAAGGAGAAATCAAACACGTTGCAGATAAGCAAGAGCTGCGAGAATTCAGCACCACCAAACCAGCTCTTCAACAAATACTAAAGGATCTCCTCTAGACAGGAACACAGAAAAGGTGTATAAACTTGAACCCAAAACAGCAAATCAAATGGCAATAGAATCAAACTTATCAATAATTATCTTAAATGTAAATAGGTTGAATGCCCCAACCAAAAGACAAAGACTGGCTGAATGGATACAAAACCAAGACCCCTATATATGCTGTCTACAAGAGACCCACCTCAAAAAAAGGGACACATACAGAATGAAAGTGAAAGGGCTGGAAAAAGATATTTCACTCAAATGGAGACCAAAAAAAGCAACAGTAGCAATACTTATATCAGATAGAATAGACTTTCAAATAAAGGCTGTGAGAAGAGACAAAGAAGGACACTATATAATGATCATAGGGTCAATCCAAGAAGAAGATATAAAAATTATAAATATATATGCACCCAACATAGGAGCACCACAATATATAGGGCAAATGCTAACAAGTATGAAAGGGGCAATTAACAGGAATGCAATAATAGTGGTAGATTATAATACCCCCCCACACACACCTATGGATAGATAAATTAAACAGAAAATCAACAAGGAAACACAAACTTTAAAAGATACAATGGACTGGTTAGACATAACATCATTCGACATTTCACCCTAAAACAATGAATTTCACTTTTTTCTCAAGTGCATATGGAATCTTCTCCAGGACAGATCACATCCTGAGCAATAAATCTAGCCTTGGTAAAGTAAAAAATTGAAATGATTCCAATCATCTTTTCTGATGAAAATGAAGTAATATTAGATTTCAATTACAGGAGAAAACTATTAAAAATTCCAACATATGAAGGCTAAACAACACGCTTCTGAATAACCAACAAATCACAGAAGAAATTAAAAAACAAATCAAAATCTGCATAGAAATGAATGAACATGAAAACACAGCAACCCAAAACCTATGGGACCCAGTAAAAGCAGTGCTAAGGGGCAGGTTCATAGAAATACAAGCTTACCTCAAGAAACAAGAAAGAAGTCACATAAATTACCTAACTCTACAACTAAAGCAACTAGGAAAGGAAGAAATGAAGAATCCCAATGTTAGTAGAAGGAAAGAAATCATAAAAATCGGGGCAGAAATAAATGCAAAATAAACAAAACAAACCATAACAAAAATCAGCAAGACGAAAGCTGTTTCTTTGAGAAGATGCATAAAATAGACAAGCCATTAGCCAGATTCATCAAGGAAAAAAAGGGAGAAAAATCAAATCAACAAAATTAGAAATGAAAATGGAGTCATCACAATATACAACAGAGAAATGCAAAGGATCATAAGATACTACTACCTGCAACTATATGCCATTAAAATGGATAACTTGGAGGAAATGGACAAATTCTTAGAAAAGTGTAACTTTCCAAAACTGAACCAGGAAGAAATAGGAAATCTTAACAGACCCATCACAAGCACAGTAATCAAAATATAATCAGAAATCTTCCAGCAAACAAAAGCCCAGCACCAGATGGCTTCACAGCTGAATTCTACCAAAAAACTGAGAGAAGAGCTAACACCTATCCTTCTCAAACTCTTCCAAAAAATTGCAGAGGAAGGCAAACTTCCAAACTCATTCTATGAGGCCACCATCACCCTAGTACCAAAACCTGACAAAGATGCCACAAAAAAAGAAAACTACAGGCCAATAGCACTGATGAACATAGATGCAAAAATCCTTAACAAAATTCTAGCAAACAGAATCCAACAACATATTAAAAAGATCATACCTCATGACCAAGTGGGCTTTATACCAGGGATGCAAGGATTCTTTAACATCCACAAGTCAATCAATGTAATACACAATATTAACAAATTGAAAGATGAAAAACCATATGATTATCTCAATTGATGCAGAGAAAGCCTTTGGAAAAATTCAGCATCTATTTATGATAAAAACTCTCCAGAAAGCAGGCATAGAAGGAACATACCTTTACATATTAAAAGCCATATATATTAATCCTACCACAAACATTACCTTCAATGGTGAAAAATTGAAAGCATTTATCCTAAAGTCAGGAACAAGACAAGGGTGACCACTCTCATCACTACTATTCAACATAGTTTTGGAAGTTTTAGCCACAACAATCTGAGAAGAAAAAGAAATAAATGGAATTCAGATTGGAAAAGAAGAAGTAAAACTCTCACTGTTTGCACATGATATGATCCTCTATATAGAAAATCCTAAGGACTCCACCAGAAAATTACTATAGCTGCTGCTGCTGCTGCTGCTAAGTTGCTTCAGTCATGTCTGACTCTGTGTGATCCATGGACTGCAGCCTATCAGGCTCCTCCTCCTCCACCCATGGGCTTTTCCCGGCAAGAGTACCTTCTCCTACTGGAGCTAGTCAATGAATATAGTAAAGTTACAGGATATAAAATTAACACAGAGAAACCCCTTGCATTTCTATATACTAACAATGAGAAAACACAAAGATATATTAAGGAAACAATTTCATTCACCATTAAGATGAAAAAAAATAAAGTAATTAAGTATAAATCTACCTAAAGAAAGAAAAGACCTATATATAGAGAACTATAAAACACTGATGAAAGAAACCAAAGATAACACAAATAGATGGAGAAATATACCATGTTCATGGATTGGAAGAATCAATATAGTGAAAATAAGTATAAGACACAAAGCAATCTATAGATTTGATGCAAACACTATCAAGCTACCAATGGTATTTTTCAGAGAACTAGAACAAATAATTTCACAGTTTGTACAGAAAACCTCGAATAGCCAAAGCAACCTTGTGAAAGAAGAATGGAACTGGAGGAATCAACCAGCCTGACTTCAAGCTCTACTACAAAGCTACAGTCATCAAGACAGTATAGTACTGGCACAAAGACAGAAATATAGATCAATGAAACAAAATAGAGCCCAGAGATAAATCCACGCACCTATGGACACCTTATTTTTGACAAAGGATGCAAGAATATACAGTGGAAAAAAGACAATCTCTTTAACAAGAGGTGCTGGGAAAACTGGTCATCCACTTGTAAGAGATGAAACTAGAACACTTTCTAACACCATACACAAAAATAAACTCAAAATGGATTAAAGATCTAAATATAAGGCCAGAAACTATAAAACTCCTAGAGGAAAACATAGGCAAAACACTCTCTGACATAAATCACAGCAGGATCCTCTATGACCCACCTCCCAGAGTAATGGAAATAAAAGCAAAAATAAATGAATAAAACTAAACTAAATTTAAAAGCTTTTGCACAACAAAGGTAAGTATAAGTAAGGTGAAAAGACAGTCTTCAGAACGGGAGGAAATAATAGCAAACAACGTGGCTGACAAATAAATAATCTCAAAAATATACAAGCAGCTCCTGTAGCTCAATTCCAGAAAAAGAAATAACCAATTCAAAAACGGGCCAAACAAAACAGACATTTCTCCAAAGAAGACATCAGTTCAGTTCAGTTCAGTCGTTCAGTCATGTCCGACCATTTTTGACCCCATGAATCACAGCATGCCAGGCCTCCCTGTCCATCACCAACTCCCACAGTTCAATCAGACTCACGTCCATCGAGTCCGTGATGCCATCCAGCCATCTCATCCTCTGTCATTCCCTTCTCCTCCTGCCCCCAATCCCTCCCAGCATCAGAGTCTTTTCCAAGGAGTAAACTCTTCACATGAGGTGGCCAAAGTACTGGAGTTTCAGCTTTAGCATCATTCCTTCCAAAGAAATCCCAGGGCTGATCTCCTTCAGAATGGACTGGTTGGACCTCCTCGTAGTTCATGGGACTCTCAAGAGTCTTCTCCAACACCACAGTTCAAAAGCATCAATTCTTCAGTGCTCAGCTTTCTTCACAGTCCAACTCTCACAACCATACATGACCACAGGAAAAACCATAGCCTTGACTAGACGGACCTTAGTTGGCAAAGTAATGTCTCTGCTTTTGAATATGCTATCTAGGTTGGTCATAACTTTCCTTCCAAGGAGTAAGCGTCTTTTAATTTCATGGCTGCAGTCACCATCTGCAGTGATATTGGAGCCAAAAAAATAAAGTCTGACACTGTTTCCATTGTTTCCCCATCTATTTCCCATGAAGTGATGGGACCGGATGCCATGATCTTTGTTTTCTGAATGTTGAGCTTTAAGCCAACTTTTTCACTCTCCTCTTTCACTTTCATTAAGAGACTTTTAAGCACCTCTTCACTTTCTGCCATAAGGGTGGTGCCATCTGCATATCTGAGGTTCTTGATATTTCTCCCGGCAATCTTGATTCCAGCTTGTGTTTCTTCCAGTCCAGCATTTCTCATGACGTACTCTGCATAAAAGTTAAATAAGCAGGGTGACAATATACAGCCTTGATGTCCTTTTTTTTTCCAATTTGTAACCAGTCTGTTATTCCCTGTCCAGTTATAACTGTTGCTTCCTGGCCTGCATACAGATTTCTCAAGAGGCAGGTTAGGTGGTCTGGTATTTCCATCTCTTTCAGAATTTTCCACCGTTTATTGTGATCTACACAGTCAAAGGCTTTGGCATAGTCAATAGAGCAGAAATAGGTGTTTTTCTGGAACTCTCTTGCTCTTTCCATGATCCAGTGGATGTTGGCAATTTGATCTCTGGTTCCTCTTCCTTTTCTAAAACCTGCTTGAACATCAGGAAGTTCATGGTTCATGAATTGCTGAAGCCTGGCTTGGAGAATTTTGAGCATTACTTTGCTAGCATGTGAGATGAGTGCAGTTGTGCAGTAGTTAGAGCATTCTTTGCTATTGCCTTTCTTTGGGATTGGAATGAAAACTGACCTTTTCCATTCCTGTGGCCACTGCTGAGTTTTCCAAATTTGCTGGCATATTGAGTGCAGCACTTTCACAGCATCATCTTTCAGGATTTGAAATAGCTCAACTGGAATTCCATCACCTCCACTAGCTTTGTTCGTAGTGATGCTTTCTAAGGCCCACTGACTTTGCATTCCAGGATATCTGGCTCTTGATGAGTGATCACACCATCATGATTATCCAGGTTGTAAAGATCTTTTTTGTACAGTTCTTCTGTGTATTCTTGCCACCTCTTCTTAATATCTTCTGTGTTTGTTAGGTCCAGACCATTTCTGTCCTTTATCGAGCCCATCTTTGCATGAAATGTTCCCTTGGTATCTCTAATTTTATTGAAGAGATCTCTAGTCTTTCCCATTCTGTTCTTTTCCTCTATTTCTTTACATTGATCCCTGAGGAAGGCTTTCTTATCTCTTCTTGCTTTTCTTTGTAACTCTGCATTCAGATGCTTATATCTTTCCTTTTCTCCTTGGCTTTTTGCCTCTCTTCTTTTCACAGCTATTTGTAAGGCTTCCCCAGACAGACATTTTGCTTTTTTGCATTTCTTTTCCATGGGATGATCTTGATCCCTGTCTCCTGTACAATGTCACGAACCTCATTCTGTAGTTCATCAGGCACTCTATCTGTCAGATCTAGTCCCTTAAATATATTTCTCACTTCCACTGTATAATCATAAATGATTTGATTTGGTCATACAGATGGCTAACAAACACATGAAAAGATGCTCAACATCACTCATTGTCAGAGCAATGCAAATGAGGTACCATCTCATGCTGGTCAGAATGGCTGCTATCCAAATGCCTACAAACAATAAATGGTTTAGAAGGTGTGGAGAAAGAGGAACCCTCTTACATTGTTGGTGGGAATCCAAATTAGTACAGCCACTACGGAGAATAGTGTGGAGATTCCTTAAAAAACTGGAAATCGAACTGCCATATAACCCAGCAATCCCAGTGCTGGGCATACACACCAAGGAAACCAGAATTGAAAGAGACATGTGTACCCCAATGTTCATTGCAGCACTCTTTATAATACCCAGGACGTGAAAGAACCTAGAAGTCCATCAGCTGATGAAAGGATAAGAAAGCTGTTGTACATATACACAATGGAACATTACTCATCCATTAAAAAGAATACATTTGAATCAGTTCTAATGAGGTAGATGAAACTGGAGCCTATTATACAGAGTGAAGTAAGTCAGAAAGAAAAACACCAATATAGTACACTACCACATATATATGGAATTTAGAAAGATGGTAATGATGACTCTATATGCGAGACATCAAAAGAAACACAGATGTATAGAAGAGTCTTTTGGACTCTGTGGGAGAAGGTGAGGCTAGGATGGTTTGAGAGAATAGCATTGAAACACATACATTATTATATATGAAACAGATAACCAGTCTAGGTTTGATGCATGAGACTGGGTGCTCAGGGCTGATGCACTGGGATGACCCTGAGGGATGGCGTAGGGAGGGAAGAGGGAGGGGGGTTCAGGAAGGGGAACCCATGTACACCCATGGCTGAGTCATGTCTATGTATGGCAAAAACCACTACAATATTGTAAAGTAATTAGCCTCAAATCAAAATAAATGAATTTAGAAAAAAGAACTTAAAAAAAGAGAAAGAGCAGCACACCCAGGGGATCTTTCACTCTTATTGATTTTAAATCAGATTCAGTGACTGACTTTGAATCATCAATGGGGTCTCCCAGGAGTCAGAGTGCCAGAAAGATTTAATGAGGGAGCTGCAGTCCAGATAAAAGATAACATATCACTGAGTTAACATTTGAACTCAACTCTTTTGATGCTGATGGTGAAACTCTCTGTTTTAGTTGTTTCTAAAAAGTTTTCTGAAGACACACAGGATTCTTATGGTCAGAGACTCTGCCTTATGTATCTCCATATTTGATTGACTATTCCTTGGACCTTTTAAAACATTTCAAAAATAAAGTTAACACCAAATTAAATATTTCATACTCTTTCTTTTAAACCATGATAAACTTGTAGAATTTGGACTAACAAAATACTTTATTGGGGAAGAATGTTTTATGACTGTAGTCATTTTGGTGATAATTAAAAGACCAGCTTTTACTCAGTCTTATATTAGTACTTAGGTAAAAATCCTCTGTACAGACTTCCATGACTGTAAGGTCGTTAGGATGCCATGCCTTCACTAGAAGGGCACAGGTTCAATCCCTGTTCAGGGAACTACATTTCCACAACCTGCATAGCGCACCCCCCCCAAAAAAAAATTATCTGTTGGAGATGATCCTGTTCGTAATTTGCACTGAGATTGGGCCAACACCACTGCCCTTCCTTTGGGAATACATTGCTCCCAAAAGTTTCTTAGCAAATAGGTGGCCTAATCATTATTTGGTTTGTTCCCTCCAAACATTATTTTAGTCCCTGGGAGTGCTATTTGTGGGTTTTAGATGTATCAGCATTTTGTGCCTTCTGAGCACCTTTAGCAGACAGCATAGGTGAGTGATGCAACAATCCCCATTATGATGTAGGTGGCCAGGAGGTGATTTCTGCCTGCCTTTCTCAAGGGGAGTTACACATTCACCACCCCCATGTGACAACCTCTTCCTATCTGGGTCTGGCAATCTAGACCCTAATGTCATTCCACACCCCCAAACAAAGGCAAAAACACCACACCACTACTTCTTGCCACTGAGATCAATTGTTAAGCAGGGTTATCCATCTTCAGTGCAGACTCCTGACTCAATCCAGACCTCTACTCTCTGGCTAACTGGGGACCTGAGGGTCTGTTCCCCAACCCCTCAGGACCCCATATCCCTCCCGTCTCCAGTGCCCACCTCTTCTCTTCTTTCCCTCCCTTCCATCAGAAAATTCACACACACAAATATCTTTTCACCATTTGATGTTTATTTTAATTGCAGCCATCAGTTTACTATGTTAGTGTGGGAGTCTTTTCTTGGTTGGCCATTTCTAAGAAAGCAGACCTCTGGAGACACAATTCTAAACTGTTCGACCTTTTCTATTCAGTTACTGGCTGCCCACATTGTACTTCTCCAGGGTCTCTTATTCTGGGGTGGCTGAGCTTATCTTCTCTTTTGATTTTGCCTCCTTCTTTGACTCTGCCTCATATTTTGGTACCTTTTTCGGCTTTGATTCAGTTTCTTACGTCCACAGGAACAGAAAAAACAGTTTGGTTTTCTTGTTTTCTTCACCTTCTTCGATTGAGTGGCATATGATCGGATCTTCTTTCTCATGGTTCCTTGTAGAGGTCTTCTCACCCTCATGGTCATATTTCGTGCCTGGAAAGACAAGACAAGTGTATTAGTTTTGAGGAAAGAAATGAAAACTGAGTTGGAAGGGAGATCTCATGAAAAGGGATGCGGGCTGATGAGGACTTTTGTGCCAGACAGGGGCAGTGTAGAGGTCTTGGGCCAGCAAAGTCAATGGAGAACATGGGGAGCTTAGTTCGAATCATCTTACCTTCACACTGCCTCTGTACCTCCGTTGACAAAGGGTCTTCTTTTTTCCATTCATCTTTGAAGCAAACCGCATTGCAACTCTTCTTGACTGCCGTGGCTTCCTGGTTACCTTAGTCATGATGATGCCAAGAAGTGGCCTAACCTTGAATCTCTGCCTCTGACCTCCCTATTTATACCCTTTCAGGACAATGAGGAGCCACACCCTTCAATCTGATTGGTCAGTTAGGCACTACTCCAGCCAATAGTAGCTTGGGGGGCTTAGACATCACAATGTACCACTGTGCCCATCAACATGGGCTAGTAGATGCTGAGGGAGGCCATGATATAACTTCTCCACTGCTGACACCTCTGTGTGTTGATTCTGGGCAGTGGTGATTCAGGGGCATGGTGTTTCTCCTCATGATCTTCAAACTTCCTTTGAGTTCCCTTTATCCTTTGACTTATATGTGCACTTCAACACTCCTGACTCCTTCATCCCTCTATAAACATCTGCCAAACGCTTTCTGTCCCACCTCAGCCTTTCAGAGTACTCTAATCACTTCATCTCTAGACCACCTTCTGCCTGTAGGGGGTTCCTGAGGGGCTTAAGGAACTTAAGAGCAAGCACTTAAGGTGGAAAAAGGTAATTAAGAACAGGTTGGGTGTTTTATCTACTGTGATGAGCTTTAGCGACCCTCAGACTTGGTGAACCCTCAGTCTGTTGCCCAAAGTTTAATACACAGTCTCCATAAGATTACACACCAGACCAAAAACAGTTTTAAATGTCTCCTCCACTAAAATTTTTTGGGACACTTCAACTCTCCTACTGAGCAAGGAAACTCAACTTGCCCCATCTACCAGAAATACGTTCCTAATTTTTTTTTTAAAGGAAGATGCTCAAAGTCAAGAGTCAGTTCACCACTGTATCACCAAGTCTTGACTAAATCACATCCCCAGTCATCCCTCCTTGACAGTTATCAGTATGTAGGACCCATTGCAGTGCTGACCAATAGCTGAGAAGGATAAGTACCTGTAGGTAGGTCTTTGATAGTTGGTTGCTTGTGGGTGGGGCCAGTGAGGCACTGACCAATGGCTGAGCAACTCCTGTTGCCTAGTAACAGAATGCAGAGTAATAAGGCACAGCAATGGCTACCTGTGAAGGGCTGTGCTCATGCTGCTCTGTTACATGAGGACACTTTGGGTCCAGTGTGCTGGAATCTTTTTGATTGACTCCTTTCCAACCTCAGATTTTTATTTCACATAAGTATTTAACTTTTGCATATCATTATTTTCATTATATTCCCAGGCATACCTGTCACCAGTGCTTATCTCTATGCCCCTCCAACAGCTGCCACTTGATCACATGATCAGCATAAAGTATAAATAGTTCAAAGCCAATAAGAATGTGAAGTCTAGCCCATTTTGAAAACTACTTTGACAAACCTTAAATTCACAGTGATTCTCATTCTATTTACAGTGTAACAGAGCAGGATGAGCACAGCCCTTAACAGGTAGCCATTGGTGTGCTTCATTTCAACCCACCCTGTCCCTAGGCCAACAGGTGTTGCTCAAACATTGCTTGGTGCCTCAGAGGGCCCAATTCACACGCAGCCAACTGTCAATGAGTGACTATTAGTTCTCTTACTTAGCTATTGGCCAGCACCACAGTGGGCCCTGCCCACAGGTTACTTACTGTTAATGAGGGGCCATTGGGAAGTGATTAAGTCAAGGGTGGTATGGTGGTCATCAGGAGGAGACTGAGGTAAGAGGCAGATTCAGGCCTTCTTCTGGAGGCCCTGGAACTCACCTAGACTTGGGACAGTGGTTGAGCTGGGGGGCCCAGGGAGTAGACTGGGGACTACATGTTGTAGCACCCCAGAGCCTTCACTAAGGCCCTCCACTAGACTTAGCTGAAGCCTTGAGAAGCACTGTACCTCTCCCCCATCCCTGTCTCTGCAACCTACTAGCAGTGGTTTTCTTTCTGGGTCTCAGTCTGTGACAACTGGTCTCCCCATTTGGATGCCCTGAGGACACTGAGGACCTATTGTGTTGGATGCCTGTCTCCATCAGGGATGACAGCTGGGCAGAGTGTGGGAACCTGCACTGAAGAAGCTGCTGACTGAGATCTGCTTCCCCTTAAACTAGGACTGGGACATTGCAGGGTGAAAGCTGTGTCTTGAGACTGCCCTTCTTGTCAGGACAGAGAAAAACATTCACCTGGTAGAGTTTTATAGGAACATCATTATCTGACCATGACCTAACCTTAAGCACAAAAGGTATGACACCAAGAAGTCTGTAGCGACTTACCACAACTCTCTCTAACATTTGCTTTTAAACGCACTTACTGAAAACTTTCAGTAACTTTGGGTTCTTAGGGCATGAACCACCCATCTCCTTGTATGAATCTTTAATAAGCCTTTCTCAGTTCCAAACTCTAATGCTAAGTTTTGATAGGCCTCATTCTGCGTCAGGCACATGGACTTGCAATTTCAATAACAACAGTATTGTCTAAGGACAGACTTTGCCTCTGTTAAACAACAGCAGAGGCTGGCGAAGTGCTCACAGTTATCCATAAGATACCCACTGACTTGGCTTGGCTAAACTTTAGCCAAGCTTCTCTCCTCTGAACTTCAGCTTTCCCCAAGCTGAGCAAGCCCTAAGATGCAAATATTTGTGTCTCCCTTAACAGCTCATTCTGAGAATCAGCTCACTACAAAGAGAAACATTCCCTGTTAAACTGCTCCATCATGCTGTCTGCTCATCCATCCGTACACTTGCCCCATCACTCACTCACTCACCGCGCACACACACACACTCACCCACCCACCCACGCACCTCCCCCCCCCCACACACAGCAGTTCCTGCTGACCCTACTTATCCTTCCATATTAAAGAAACATCTTTTTCTGTTCTATTTTGAGACATGTGAGGAACTGTGCGTCAAAACATTTTCCCTATTGCAATTAGTTCACTTCAATGGCTCAGTCATTTCTGACTCTCTGAGACCCCATTGACTGCCGCATATCAGGCTTCACTGTCCATCACCAACTCCCAGAGCTTGCTCAGACTCAAGCCCATCATGTTGTGTTGCCATCCAACCACCTCATCCTCTGCTGTCCCTTTCTCCTTGCTTTCAATCTTTCCCTGCATCAGGGTCTTTTCCAATGAGTCAGTTCTTTGCCTCAGATGACCAAAGTATTGGAGCTTCAGCATCAGTCCTTCAAATGAATATTCAGGACTTATTTCCTCTAGGATTGACTGCTTTGATTTCCTTGCAGTCCAAGGGATTCTCAAGAGTCTTCCCCAACACCACAGCTCAGCTTTCTTTATGGACCAACTCTCACATCCATACATGACTATTGGGAAACTTAGCTTTGACATATGGACCTTTGTTGGTAAAGTAATGTCTCTTCCTTTTAATACACTGTCTAGGTTGGTCATAGATTTTCTTCCAAGGAGCAAGCGTCTTTTAATTTCATGTCTGCAATTCCCATCTGCAATGATTTCAGAGCCCAAGAAAATAAAGTCTGCACTGTTTCCATTGTTTCCCCATCTTTTTGCCATGAAGTAATTGGACAGATGCCATGACCTTCGTTTTTTGAATGTTGAGTTAAACTAGCTTTTTCCACTCTTCTCTTTCACCTCATCAAAGGCTCTTTAGTTCCTCTTTCGTGTCTGCCTTAAGGTGGTTCATCTGCATATCTGAGTTTATTGATATTTCTCCTGGTAATCTTCCAGCTTGTGCATCATTCAGTCTTGCATTTCTCATGATGTACTCTGTGTACAAGTTAAATAAGCAGGATCATAATATACAGCCTTAACATACTCCTTTCTCAGTTTGAACCAGTCTGATGTTTCATGTCTGGTTCTAACTATTGCTGCTTGCCCTGCATACAGATTTCTCAGGAGGCAGATAAGAGGTCTC
>NW_017200559.1:0-6969 GCF_001704415.2 Capra hircus
GGAAAACTGTATTCGCTGCACTGGCCTCAACTATGTCAAGCCGGAGGATCGACTCACACCAGTGGCACGTGGACAGCCCTGTGGGAAAGCCTCAGGGGGAAAGGAAAGCCTCGATGGAAAGCCACAGATCCCTTGATCCACCGAAGGGAAGCGTGACACTGCTGCTACAGCTGGGAGGAAAGCGCATGTGCATGCCCCACTCGAGACGAGGACTGACTCCCTGGGGAGACTCCAGACGTACCCCAAGATCCATGTCAGCACTGGAGAGGATTCCTCAGGTTCCGGCACTGACTCCACACAAGGTCTTAGGCCCAGCATCGACGGGAGAGGAATCCCGAGAGGCCCCCGAGCTAACTCGCATGGGGACATGGTCCTTTCCTGAGGCCACCAGAGCGGGTCCCTGAGGTCCCCGTCGTAAGTCGAGAGCACCTGCCGCAACTCGAGAAAATCCAGGAGGTTCTCCCCTCCAGGCGAGATGAGGCCCATTTCCGCTGAGGCGTCTCGAGGCTAATCACACCTAACCTCTGGAACTTCCAAAGGGTCCTTCACACCCATTGCTGCAACTCAAGAAGTTCCCCGACATACCCGTACTCCACTCGAGAGGAAGCACGAGAGTCCCGCCCACATCCAGAGGAGCCCCGTTTCCGCCTCCTAGCTCGAGAGGACGGGATCCTTTCCCTGCGTGCTCGGGAAAGAATTTCCCGGCGTTCCGTCGCATCTCAAGAGGAGGCGCTCTCCACAGGAAAGGCGAGAGGAACTCCGAGGGTCGTGCCACCATTCCCAGAGTCCCCCAGATGTCTCAGTCCATTCCAGGGAAACCTGTTTTCCCTGCACTGCCTTCGACATTCAAGCCCGAGGATAGACTCACACCACTGGTGGCACTGTGGGACAGCCCTGTGGGAAAGCGTCGTGGGAAAGCCTCGTGGGAAAGCCTCGAGGGAAAGCCACAGATCCCTTGATCCACTCGAAGGGAAGCGTGACACTGCTGCTAAGCTGGGGAGGAAAGTCGCATGTGCATGCCCCCACTCGAGACGAGGACTGACTCCCCTGGGGAGACTCCAGACGTACCCCAAGATCCATGTCAGCACATGGAGAGGAATCCTCAGGTTCCGGCACTGACTCCACACAAGGTCTTAGGCCCCAGCATCGACAGGAGAGGAAACCCGAGAGGCCCCCGAGAGGCCACCGAGAAACTCGCATGGGGACTGGCCTTTCCTGAGGCCACCAGAGAGGGTCCCTGAGGTCCCCGACGTAAGTCGAGAGCACCTGCCGCAACTCGAGAAAATCCAGGAGATTCTCCCCTCCAGGCGAGATGAGGCCCATTTCCGCTGAGGCGTCTCGAGGCTAATCACACCTAAACTCTGGAACTTCCAAAGGGTCCTTCACACCCATGCTGCAACTCAAGAAGTTCCACGACATACCCGACTCCACTAGAGAGGAAGCACGAGAGTCCCGCCCACATCCAGAGGAGCCCCGTTTCCGCCTCCTAGCTCGAGAGGACGGATCCTTTCCCCGCGTTGTCGGGAAAGAATTCCCGGCGTTCCCATCGCATCTCAAGTGGAGGCGCTCTCCACAGGAAAGGCGAGAGGAACTCCAGGGACGTGCCACCATTCCCAGAGTCCCCCAGATGCCTCAGTCCATTCCAGGGAAACCAGTTTTCCCTGCACTGCCTCGACTTTCAAGCCGAGGATCGACTCACAACACGGTGGCACGTGGGACAGCCCTGTGGGAAAGCCTCAGGGGGAAAGCCTTTTGGGAAAGCCTCGAGGGAATGCCCCAGATCCCTTGTTCCACGCGAAGGGAAGCGTGACATTGCTGCTACAGCTCGGGAGGAAAGGGCACGTGCATGACCCAACTCGAGACGAGGATTGACTTCCCTGGGGAGATTCCAGAAGTACCCAAAGATCCATGTCAGCACTGGAGAGGAATCCTCAGGTCCTGGCACCGACTCCACACAAGGTCTTAGGCCCCGGCATCGACGGGAGAGGAATCCCGAGACGCCCCCGAGTAACTCGCAAGGAAATTTCCTTTACCGATGCCACCAGGGCGCGTCCCTGAGGTCCCCGTCGTAAGTCCAGTGCACCTGACACAACTCGAGAAAATCCAAGAGGTTCTGCCCTCCAGGCGAGATGAGGCCCATTTCCGCTGAGGCGTCCTGAGGCTAATCACACCTGACCTCTGGAACTTCCAAAGGATCCTTCACACCTTTGCTGCAACTCAAGAAGTTCCCTGACATACCCGTCTCCACTCGAGAGGAAGCACGAGAGTCCCGACCACATCCAGAGGAGCCCCGTTTCCACCTCCTAGCTCGAGAGGAGGGATCCTTTCCCTGCGTGCTCGAGAAAGAATTCCCGGCGTTCCTGTCGCAACTCAAGAGGAGGCGCTCTCCACAGGAAAGGCGAGAGGAACTCCGGGGTCATGCCACCATTCCAGAGTCCCCCAGATGTCTCAGTCCATTCCAGGGAAACCTGTTTTCTCTGCACTGTTTTGACTTTCAAGCCGAGGATAGACTCACACCACGGTGGCACGTGGGACAGCCTGTGGAGCCTCGTGGCGAAAGCCCTCGTGGGAAAGCCTCGAGGGAATGCCACAGATCCCTTGTTCCACGTGAAGGAAAGGGTGACACTGCGGCTACAGCTCGGGAGGAAATCGCACGTGCATGCCCCCACTCGAGACGAGGACTGGACTCCCCTGGGGAGACTCCAGAAGTACCCCAAGATCCATGTCAGAACTGGAGAGGAAACCTCAGGTCTGGCACCGGACTCCACACAAGGTCTCTAGGCCCCGATATCGACTGGAGAGGAATTCCAGAGTAGATCCCTCGAGAGGCCCCCGAGCCAACTCGCCAAGGGGACTGGATTTTCCTCGAGTTGCGGCAGGTGGCTCTCGACTTCCGACGGGGAGCCTCGAGGGCACCTGCTCTGGTGGCACTCGAGGAAAGGCCAGTCCCCTTGCGAGTTGCTCGGGGGCCTCTCGGGGATCCTCTCTGGGATTCCTCTCCAGTCGATATCGGGCCTAAGACCTTGTGTGGAGTCGGTGCCAGACCTGAGGTTTCCTCTCCAGTTCTGACATGGATCTTGGGGTACTTCTGGAGTCTCCCCAGGGAGTCAGTCCTCGTCTCGAGTGGGGGCATGCACGTGCGATTTCCTCCCGAGCTGTAGCCGCAGTGTCACCTTTCCTTCACGTGGAACAAGGGATCTGTGGCATTCCCTCGAGGCTTTCCCACGAGGCTTTCGCACGAGGCTTTCCCACAGGGCTGTCCCACGTGCCACCGTGGTGTGAGTCTATCCTCGGCTTGAAAGTCAAAACAGTGCAGAGAAAACAGGTTTCCCTGGAATGGACTGAGACATCTGGGGGACTCTGGGAATGGTGGCATGACCCCGGAGTTCCTCTCGCCTTTCCTGTGGAGAGCGCCTCCTCTTGAGTTGCGACAGGAACGCCGGGAATTCTTTCTCGAGCACGCAGGGAAAGGATCCCTCCTCTCGAGCTAGGAGGTGGAAACGGGGCTCCTCTGGATGTGGTCGGGACTCTCGTGCTTCCTCTCGAGTGGAGACGGGTATGTCAGGGAACTTCTTGAGTTGCAGCAAAGGTGTGAAGGATCCTTTGGAAGTTCCAGAGGTCAGGTGTGATTAGCCTCAGGACGCCTCAGCGGAAATGGGCCTCATCTCGCCTGGAGGGCAGAACCTCTTGGATTTTCTCGAGTTGTGTCAGGTGCACTGGACTTACGACGGGGACCTCAGGGACGCGCCCTGGTGGCATCGGTAAAGGAAATTTCCTTGCGAGTTACTCGGGGGCGTCTCGGGATTCCTCTCCCGTCGATGCCGGGGCCTAAGACCTTGTGTGGAGTCGGTGCCAGGACCTGAGGATTCCTCTCCAGTGCTGACATGGATCTTTGGGTACTTCTGGAATCTCCCCAGGGAAGTCAATCCTCGTCTCGAGTTGGGTCATGCACGTGCCCTTTCCTCCCGAGCTGTAGCAGCAATGTCACGCTTCCCTTCGCGTGGAACAAGGGATCTGGGGCATTCCCTCGAGGCTTTCCCAAAAGGCTTTCCCCCTGAGGCTTTCCCACAGGGCTGTCCCACGTGCCACCGTGTTGTGAGTCGATCCTCGGCTTGAAAGTCGAGGCAGTGCAGGGAAAACTGGTTTCCCTGGAATGGACTGAGGCATCTGGGGGACTCTGGGAATGGTGGCACGTCCCTGGAGTTCCTCTCGCCTTTCCTGTGGAGAGCGCCTCCACTTGAGATGCGATGGGAACGCCGGGAATTCTTTCCCGACAACGCGGGGAAAGGATCCGTCCTCTCGAGCTAGGAGGCGGAAACGGGGCTCCTCTGGATGTGGGCGGGACTCTCGTGCTTCCTCTCTAGTGGAGTCGGGTATGTCGTGGAACTTCTTGAGTTGCAGCATGGGTGTGAAGGACCCTTTGGAAGTTCCAGAGTTTAGGTGTGATTAGCCTCGAGACGCCTCAGCGGAAATGGGCCTCATCTCGCCTGGAGGGGAGAATCTCCTGGATTTTCTCGAGTTGCGGCAGGTCTCTCGACTTACGTCGGGGACCTCAGGGACCCTCTCTGGTGGCCTCAGGAAAGGCCAGTCCCCATGCGAGTTTCTCGGTGGCCTCTCGGGGGCCTCTCGGGTTTCCTCTCCTGTCGATGCTGGGGCCTAAGACCTTGTGTGGAGTCAGTGCCGGAACCTGAGGATTCCTCTCCAGTGCTGACATGGATCTTGGGGTACGTCTGGAGTCTCCCCAGGGGAGTCAGTCCTCGTCTCGAGTGGGGGCATGCACATGCGACTTTCCTCCCCAGCTTTAGCAGCAGTGTCACGCTTCCCTTCGAGTGGATCAAGGGATCTGTGGCTTTCCCTCGAGGCTTTCCCACGAGGCTTTCCCACGACGCTTTCCCACAGGGCTGTCCCACGTGCCACCGTGGTGTGAGTCTATCCTCGGGCTTGAAAGTCGAGCAGTGCAGAGGAAAACAGGTTTCCCTGGAATGGACTGAGACATCTGGGGGACTCTGGGAATGTGGCACTGACCCTGGAGTTCCTCTCGCCTTTCCTGTGGAGAGCGCCTCCTCTTGAGTGCGATCAGGGAACGCCGGGAATTCTTCTCCGAGCACGCAGGGAAAGGATCCGTCCTCTCGAGCTAGGAGGCTGGAAACGGGGCTCCTCTGGATGTGGGCGGGACTCTCGTGCTTCCTCTCGAGTGGAGTACGGGTATGTCGTGGAACTTCTTGAGTTGCAGCATGGGTGTGAAGGATCCTTTGGAAGTTCCAGAGTTTAGGTGTGATTAGCCTGCGAGACGCCTCAGCGGAAATGGGCCTCATCTCGCCTGGAGGGGAGAACCTCCTGGATTTTCTCGAGTTGCGGCAGGTGCTCTCGACTTACGATCGGGGACCTCAGGGACCCTCTCTGGTGGCCTCAGGAAAGGCCAGTCCCCATGCGAGTTACTCGGTGGGCCTCGTCTCGGGTATTCCTCTCCCGTCGATGCGGCGGCCTAAGACCTTGTGTGGAGTCAGTGCCGGAACCTGAGGATTCCTCTCCAGTGCTGACATGGATCTTGGGTACTTCTGGAAGTCTCCCCAGGGGAGTCAAGTCCTCGTCTCGAGTGGGGGCATGCACGTGCGCTTTCCTCCCGAGCTGTAGCAGCAGTGTCACGCTTTCCCTTCGCGGTGGATCAAGGGATCTGTGGCTTTCCCTCGAGGCTTTCCCAGAGGCTTTCCCACTGAGGCTTTCCCACAGGGCTGTCCCACGTGCCACAGTGGTGTGAGTCGATCCTCGGCTTGAAAGTCGAGGCAGTGCAGGGAAACAGTTTTCCCTGGAATGGACTGAGATATCTGGGGACTCTGGCAATGGTGGCACGAACCCTGGAGTTCCTCTCAGCTCTTTCCTGCTGGAGAGCGCCTCCTCTGAGATGCGACGGGAACGCCGCGAATTCTTTCCCACCACGCAGGGAAATGGATCCCAACCTCTCGAGCTAGGAGGCGGAAACGTGGCTCCTTCTTGATGTGGGGCGGGACTTTCCTGCTTCCTCTCGAGTGGAGATCGGGTATGTTCGGGGAACTTTCTTGAGCTGCCAGCTAGGCTGTGAAGGACCCTTTGGAAGTTCCAGAGGTAAAGTGTGATTAGCCTCGAGATACCTCAGCAGAAATGGGCCTCATGTCGCCTGGAGGGGAGAACCTCCTGGATTTTCTCGAGTTGCGGCAGGTGCTCTCGACTTACGACTGGGACCTCAGGGACCCGCTCTGGTGGCGTCAGGAAAGGCAGTCCCCATGCGAGTTGCTCGGGGGCCTCTCGGGATTCCTCTCCCGTCGGTGCCGGGGCCTAAGACCTTGTGTGGAGTCAGTGCCGGAATCTGAGGATTCCTCTCCAGTGCCGACATGGATCTTCGGGGACTTCTGGAGTCTCCCCAGAGGCGTAAGTCCTCGTCTCGAGTGGGGGAATGCACGTTCGCTTTCCTCCCGAGCTGTAGCAGCAGTGTCACGCTTCCCTTTTCGTGGATCAAGGGATCTGTGGCTTTCCCTCTAGACTTTCCCATGAGGCTTTCCCACGAGGCTTTCCCACAGGGCTTTCCCACGTGCCACGGTGGCGTGTCGATCCTCGCTTTAAAGTCGAGGCAGTGAAGGGAAAACAGTTTTCCCTGGAATGGACTGAGACATCTGGGGTCTCAGGGAATGGTGGCACGACCTCGAGTTCCTCTCGCCTTTCCTGTGGAGAGCGCCTCCTCTTGAGATGCGACGGGAACGCGGAATTCTTTCCCCACCACGCAGGGAAAGGATCCCTCCTCTCGAGCTAGAGGCGGAAACGGGGCCACTCTGGATATGGGCGGACTCTCGGATTCCTCTTGAGTGGAGACGGTATGTCGGGGAACTTCTTGAGTTGCAGCAAGGGTGTGAAGCGACCCTTTGGAAGTTCCAGAGTTAAAGTGTGATTACCCCCTAGTTGCCTCAACGGAAATGGCCTCATCTCTCCTGGAGGGAG
>NW_017200560.1:0-6968 GCF_001704415.2 Capra hircus
CATTCCAGGGAAACCTGTTTTCCGTGCACTGCCTCGACTTTCAAGCCGAGGATTGACTCACACCACGGTGACACGTGGGACAGCCCTGTGGGAAACCTCGTGGGAAAGCCTCGTGGGAAAGCGTCGTGGGAATGCGTCGTGGAAAGCCTCGAGGGAAAGCCACAGACACCTTGATCCTCGCAAGGAAGCTCAACACTGCTGCTACAGCTCGGAGGAAAGCGCACTTGCATGCCCCCACTCGAGACGAGGAGTGACTCCCCTGGGGAGATTCAGAAGTACTCCAAGATATATGTCAGCAATGGAGAGGAAACCTCAGGTTTTGGCACAGACTCCACACAAGATCTTAGGTCCGGCATCGAATGGAGAGGAATCCCGACAGGCCCATGAGCAACTCGCATGGGACTGGCCTTTCGTGAGGCCACAAGAGCGGGTCCCTGATGTCCCGTCGTAAGTCGAGAGCACCTGCCCAACTCGAGAAAATCCAGGAGGTTTTGCCCTCCAAGCGAGATGAGGCCCATTTCTGCTGAGGTGTCTCCAGGCTAATCACACCTAACCTCTGGAACTTCCAAAGTGTCCTTCACACCATATCTGCAACTCAAGAAGTTCGCCGACATTCCCGTCTCCACTCGAGAGAAAGCACGAGAGTCCCGCCCACATCCAGAGGAGCCCCGTTTCCCGCTCCTAGCTCGAGAGGAGGGATCCTTTCCCTGTGTGGTCGGAAAAGAATGCCCGGCGTTCCCGACGCATCTCAGGAGGTGGCGCTCTCCACAGGAAAGGCGAGAGGAACTCCAGGGTCGTGCCACCATTCCCAGAGTCCACCAGATGTCTCAGTCCATTCCAGGGAAACCTGTTTTCCCTGCACTGCCTCGACTTTCAAGCCGAGGATCGACTCCACCACGGTGGCGTGGGACAGCCCTGTGGGAAAGCCTCGTGGGAAAGCCTCGTTGGAAAGCCTCGAGGGAGAGCCCCTGATCCTTGGTCCACAGCGAAGGGAAGCGTGAAACTCCTGTTACAGCTCGGGAGGAAGCGCCACGTGCCATGCACCCACTCGAGACAGAGGAATGACTCCCGTGGGGAAACACCAGAAGTACCCCCCAGATCCATTGTCAGCACTGGAGAGGAAACCTCAGGTTCCCGCCACCCACTCCACAGAAGATCTTAGGCCCCAGCATCGTCGGGAGAGGAATCCCGAGAGGCCCCCGAGCAACTCGAATGGGGACTGGCCTTTCCTGAGGCCACCAGAGCGGGTCCCTGAGGTCCCCGTCGTATGTCGAGAGCACCTGCCTCAACTCGAGAAAATCCAGGGGGTTCTCTACTCCTGGCGAGATGAGGGCCATTTCCGCAGAGGCGTCTCGAGGCTAATCACACCTAGCCTCTGGAACTTCCAACGCGTCTTTCACACCCTTGCTGCAACTCTAGAAGTTCCCCGACATACCCGTCTCCACTCGAGACGAAGCACGAGAGTCCCGCCTACATCCAGAGGAGCCCCGTTTCCGCCTCCTAGCTCGAGAGGAGGGATCCTTTCCCTGCGTGGTCGGGAAAGAATTCCCGGCGTTCACGTCGCACCTCAAGAGGCGGCGCTCTCCACAGGAAAGGCAAGAGGAACTCCAGGGTCCTGCCACATTCCCAGAGTCCCCCAGATGTCTCAGTCCATTCCAAGGAAACCTGTTTTCCCTGCACTCCCTTGACTTTCAAGCTGAGGCTCGACTCACACCACGGTGGTACGTAGGACAGCCCTGTGGGAAAGTGTCGTGGGAAAGCGTCGTGGGAAATCCTCGTGGGAAAGCCTCGAGGGAAATCCACAGATACCTTGATCCAGGCGAATGTAATCGCGACACTGCTGCTACAGCTCGGGAGGAAAGCGCACGTTAATACCCCGACTCGAGACGAGGACTGACTCCCCTGGGGAGACTCCAGAAGTACCCCAAGATCCATGTCAGCACTGGAGAGGAATCCTCAAGTTCCGGCACCGACTCCACACAAGGTCTTAGGCCCCAGCATCGACGTTAGAGGAATCCCGAGAGGCCCCCGTGCAACTCGCATGGGGACTGGCCTTTCCTGAGGCCACCAGAGAGGGTCCCTGTGGTCCCCGTCTTAAGTCGAGAGCACCCGCCGCAACTCGAGAAAATCCAGGAGGTTCTCCCGTGCAGGCGAGATGAGGCCCATTTCCGCTGAGGCGTCTCGAGGCTAATCACACCTAACCTCTGGAACTTCCAAAGGGTCCTTCACACCCTTGCTGGAACTCAAGAATTTCGCCGACATACCCGACTCCACTCGAGAGGAAGCACGAGAGCCCCACCCACATCCACAGTAACCCATTTCCTCCTCCTAGCTCGAGAAAAGGGATCCTTTCCCTGCGTGCTCGGGAAAGAATTCCCAGCATTCCCGTCGCAACTCAATAGGAGGCGCTCTCCACAGGAAAGGCGAGAGGAACTCCAGGGTCGTGCCACCATTCCCAGAGTCCCCCAGATGCCTCAGTCCATTCCAGGGAACCTGTTTTCCCTGCACTGCCTCGACTTTCAAAGCCGGAGGTTCGACTCACACCACGGTGGCACGTGGGACAGCCCTGTGGGAAAGCCTCGCGGGAAAGCCTCGAGGGAAAGCCAAAAGATCCCTTGATCCACTTGATGGGAATCGTGACACTGCTGCAACAGCTGGGGAGGAAAGCGAACGTGCATGCCCCCACTCGAAACGAGGACTGACTCCCCTGGGGAGACTCCAGAAGTACCCCAAGATCCATGTCAGCACTGGAGAGGAATCTTCAGGTTCGGGCACTGAATCCACACAAGGTCTTAGGCCACGGCATCGACGGGAGAGGAATCCCGAGAGGGCACCCGAGCAACTCGCATGGGGAATGGCCTTTCCTGAGGCCACCAGAGCGAGTCCCTGATGTACCCGTCATAAGTCGAGAGCAGCCTGCCGAAGCTCGAGAAACATCCAGGAGGTTCTCCCCTGCAGGCGACATGAGGCCCATTCCGCTGAGGCGTCCTGGAGGCTAATCACACCTAAACTCTGGAACTTCCAAAGGGTCCTTCACACCCTTGCTGCAACTCAAGAAGTTCCCTGACATACCCGTCTCCACTCGGAGAGGAAGCACGAGAGTCCCGCCCACATCCAGAGGAGCCCCGTTTCCGTCTCCTAGCTCGAGAAGAGGGATCCTTTCTTTGCGTGGTCGGGAAAGAATTCCCGGCATTCCTGTCTCAATCTCAAGAGCAGGCGCTCTCACACAGGAAAGGCGAGAGGAACTCCAGGGTCGTGCTACCATTCCCAGAGTCCCCCAAATGACTGCGTCCATTCCAGGGAAACCAGTGTTCCCTGCACTGCCTTGACTTTCAAGCTGAGGATCGACTCACACCACGGTGGCACGTGGGACAGCCCTGTGGGGAATGGCCTCGTGGGAAAGACTCGTGGGAAAGCCTCGTGGGAAAGCCTCGAGGGAAAGCGACAGATCCCTTGATCCACGGGAATGGAAGCGTGACCACTGCTGCTACAGCTCGGGAGGAAAGCGCACGTGCATTCCCCCACTCGAGACGAGGGCTGACTCCACTGGGGAGACTCCAGAAGTACCCCAAGATCCATGTCAGCACTGGAGAGGGAATCCTCAGGTTCCAGCACCGTACTCCACACAAGATCTTAGGCCCCGGCATCTACGGGAGAAGAATCCCGAGAGGCCCCGCGAGCTACTCACATGGGGACTGGCCATTCCTGAGGCCACCATAGCGGGTCCCTGAGGTCCCCGTCGTAAGTCGAGGGCACCTGCCGCAACTCGAGAAAATCCAGGAGGTTCTCCCATCCAGGTGAGATGAGGCCCATTTCCGCTGAGGCGTCTCGAGGCTAATCACACCTAACCACTGGAACTTCCAAAGGTCCTTCACACCCTTGCTGCAACTCAAGAAGTTTGCCGACATACCCGACTCCACTCGAGAGGAAGCACGAGAGCCCCACCCCACATCCACAGTAACCCATTTCCGCCCCCTAGCTCGAGAAAAGGGATCCTTTCCCTGCGTGCTCGGGGAAAGAATTCCTGGCGTTTCCCGTCGCATCTCAATAGGAGGGCGCTCTCCACAGGAAAGGCGAGAGGAACTCCAGTGTCGTGCCACCCATTCCCAGAGTCCCCCAGATTCCTCAGTCCATTCCAGGGAAACCTGTTTTCCCTGCACTGCCTCGACTTTCAAGCCCAGGATCGACTCACACCACGGTGGCACGTGGGACAGCCTTGTGGGAAAGCCTCCTGGGAAAGCCTCGAGGGAAAGCGACAGTTCCCTTGATCCACGCGAAGGGAAGCGCGACACTGCTGCTACAGCTCGGGAGGAAAGGGCACGTGCATTCCCCCACTCGAGACGAGGGGCTGACTCCACTGGGGAGACTCCAGAAGTACCCCAAGATTCATGTCAGCACTGGAGAGGAATCCTCAGGTTCCAGCACCTCACTCCACACAAGGTCTTAGGCCCCGGCATCGACGGGAGAGGAATCCCGAGAGGCCCCGAGCAACTCGCATGGGGAATGGCCTTTCCTGAGGCCACCAGAGCGAGTCCCTGAGGTCCCCGTCGTAAGACTAGAGCACCTGCTGCAAGCTCGAGAAAATACAGGAGGTTCTCCCCTCCCGGCGAGTTGAGGCCCATTTCCGCTGAGGCGTCTCCAGGCTAATCACACCTAACCTCTGGAACTTCCACAGGGTTCTTCACACCCTCGCTGCAACTCAAGAAGTTGCCCGATATACCAGTCTCCACACAAGAAGAAGCACTAGAGTCCCGCCCACATCCAGAGGAGCCCCGTTTCCGCCTCCTGGCTTGAGACGAGGTATCCTTTCCCTGCGTGGTCGGGTAAGAATTCCCGGCGTTCCCGTCGCATCTCAAGAGGAGGCGCTCTCCACAGCAAAGGCGAGAGGAACTCCAGGTTCGTGGCCACCATTCCCAGAGTCCCCCAGATGTCTCAGTCCATTCCAGGGAAACCTGTTTTCCCTGCACTGCCTCGACTTTCAAGCTGAGGATCGACTCACACCACGGTGGCACGTGGGACAGCCCTGCGGGAAAAGCCCTGTGGGAAAGCCTCGAGGGAAAGCCACGGATCCTTGATCGACTCGACGGGAAATATGACACTCCTGCTACAGCTCGGGAGGAAAGTCGCACGTGCATGCCCCCACACGAGACGAGGACTGACTGCCTTGGGGAGACTCCAGAAGTACACCATGATCCATTTCAGGCACTGGAGAGGAATCCTCAGTTTCCGGCACCGACTCCACACAAGGTCTTTAGGCCCCGGCATCGATGGGAGAGGAATCCCGAGAGGCCCCCGAGCAACTCGCAAGGGACTGGCCTTTCCTGAGGCCACCAGAGCGGGTCCCTGAGGTCCCGACGTAAGTCGATAGCACCTGCCGCAACTCGAGAAAATCCAGGAGGTTCTCCCCTCCAGGCGAGATGAGGCCCATTTCCGCTGAGGCGTCTCCAAGCTAATCACACCTAACCTCTGGAACTTCCAAAGTGTTCTTCACACCCTTGCTGCAACGCAAGAAGTTCCCGACATACCTGTCTCCACTCGAAGGAAGCACGAGAGTCCCGCCACATCCAGAGGAGCCCCATTTCCGCCTCCTAGCTCGAGAGGAGGGATCCTTTCCTTCGTGCTCGGGAAACAATTCCCCATTCCCGTCGCATCTCAAGTGGAGGCGCTCTTCACAGGAAAGGCGAGAGGGACTCCAGGGTCGTGCCACCATTCCAGAGTCCCCAGATGTCTCAGTCCATTCCAGGGAAACCTGTTTCCCTGCACTCCCTCGACTTTCAAGCCGAGGATCGACTCAAACCGCGGGTGGCACGTGGACAGCCCTGTGGGAAAGCCCTGCGGGAAATCCTCGAGGAAAAGCCACAGATCCTTGATCCAAGCAAAGGGAAGCGTGACACTGCTGCAAAAGCTGGGAGGAAAGCGCACGTGCATGCCTCCCTTCGAGACGAGGACTGACTCCACTGGGGAGACTCCAGAAAGTACCCCAAGATCCATGTCAGCACTGGAGAGGAATCCTCACGTTCCGGCACTGACTCCACACAAGGACTTAGGCCCCGGCATCGACGGGAGAGGAATCCCGAGAGGCCCCGGACAACTCGCATGGGGAATGGCCTTTCCTGAGGCCCCAGAGCGGGTCCCTGAGGTCCCAGTCGTAAGTCGAGAGCACCTGCCGCAACTCGAGAAAATCCATGAGGTTCTCGCTCCAGGCGAGATGAGGCCCATTTCCGCAGAGGCGTCTCGAGGCTAATCACATCTAACATCTGGAACTTCCAACGGGTCCTTCACACCCTTGCTGCAACTCAAGAAGTTCCCCGACATACCCGTCTCCACTCGAGAGGAAGCACGAGAGTCCGGCAACATCCAGAGGAGCCCGTTTCCGACTCTAGCTCGAGAGGAGGGATCCTTTCCCTGCGTGGTCGGAAAGAATTCCGGCGATCCCGTCGAATCTCAAGAGGAGGCGCTCTTCACAGGAAAGGCGAGAGGAACTCCAGCGTCGTGCCACCATTCCCAGAGTCAACCAGATGTCTCCGTTCATTTCAGGGAAACCTGTTTTCCCTGCACTGCCTCGACTTTCAATCCGAGGATCGACTCACATCACGGTGGCACGTGGGACAGCCCTATGTGAAGCGTCGTGGGAAAGGCCCTGATCCCTTGATCCACGCGAAGAGAAGCACGACACTGCTGCTACAGCTCGGGAGGAAAGGCACGTGCATGCCCCACTCGAGACGAGGACTGACTACCCTGAGGAGAGTCAGAAGTACCCAAGATCCATGTCAGCCTGGAGAGGAATCCCACGTTCCGGCTCCGACTCCAAACAAGGTCTTAGGCCCCGGCATCGACGGGAGAGGAATCCCGAGAGGCCCCGAGTAACTAGCATGGGACTGGCCTTTCTGAGGCCAATTAGAGCGGGTCCCTGAGGTCCCGTCATAAGTCGAGAGCACCTGCGGCAACTCGAGAAAATCCAGGAGGTT
>NW_017200561.1:0-6968 GCF_001704415.2 Capra hircus
CCTTTCCCTGCGTGGTCGGGAAAGAATTCCCCGCGTTTCCAATACAACTCAAGAGGAGGCGCTCTCCACAGGAAAAGGCGAGAGGAACTCCAGGTCGTGCCACCATTCCCAGAGTCCCCCAGATTTCTCAGTCCATTCCAGGGAAACCTGTTTTCCCTGCACTGCCTCGACTTTCAAGCCGAGGATCACTCACACCACGGTGGTACGTGGGACAACCCTGTGGGAAAGCCTCGTGGGAACACTCGTGGGAAAGCCTCGAGGGAAAGCCACAGATCCCTTGATCCATGCGAAGGGAACCGTGACACTGGTTCTGCAGCTCGGGAGGAAATCGCACGTGCATGCCCCCACTCGAGACGAGGACTGACTCCCCTGGGGAGACTCCAGAAGTACCCCAAGATCCATGTCAGCACTGGAGTGGAATCCTCAGGTTCCGGCACCGAATCCACACAACGTCTTACGCCCCGGTATCGAAGGAGAGGAATCCCGAGAGGCCCCCGAGCAACTCGCATGGGACTGGCCTTCCTGAGGCCACCAGAGCGGGTCCCTGTGTTCCCCGTCCTAAGTCCAGAGCACCTGCCCCAACAGGAGAAAATCCAGGAGGTTCTCCCCTTCCAGGCGAGATGAGGCCCATTTCCGCTGAGGTGTCTCAAGGCTAATCACACCTAACCTCTGGAACTTCAAAGGGTCCTTCACACCCTTCCTTGAAACTCAAGAAGTTCCCGGGCATACCCGTCTCCACTCGAGAGGAAGCACGACCGTCCCGCCCACATCCAGAGGAGCCCCGTTTCCGCCTCCTAGCTCGAGAGGAGGGATCCTTTCCCTGCAGGTTCGGAAAGAATTCCTGGCGTTCCCGTGGCATCTCAAGAGGAGGCGCTCTCCACATGAAAGGCGAGAGGGAATCAAGGTCGTGCCACCATTCCCAGAGTCCCCCAGATGTCTCAGTCCATTCCAGGGAAACCTGTTTTCCCTGTACTACCTGGACGCTCAAGCCGAGGATCGACCACACCACGTGCACGTGGGACAGCCTTTTGGGGAAAGCCTAGTGGGAAAGCCTCGTGGGAAAGCCTGGAGGAAAGCGTCGTGGGAAAGCCTCGTGGGACAGCCTCGAGGGAAAGCACAGATCCCTTGATCCACGCGAAGGGAAGCGTGACACTGCTGCTACAGCTCGGAGGAAAGCGCACGTGAATGCCCCCACTCGAGACGAGGACTGACCCCCTGGGGAGACTCCAGAAGTACCCCAAGATCCATGTCAGCACTGGAGAAGAATCCTCAGGTTCCGGCATCACTCCACACAAGGGTATTAGGCCCCGCATCGACGATGGGAGAGAAATCCCGAGAGGCACCCGAGAAACTCGCATGGGACTGGCCTTTCCTGAGGCCACCAGAGCGGGTCCCTGAGGTCCCCGTCTAAGTCGAGAGCACCTGCCGCAACTCGAGAAAATCCAGGAGGTTCTCCCTCCAGGCGAGATGAGGCCCATTTCCGCTGAGGCGTCTCGAGGCTAATCACACCTAAACTCTGGAACTTCCAAAGGGTCCTTCACACCCTTGCTGCAACTCAAGAAATTCCCCAACATGCCCGTCTCCACTCGACAGGAAGCGAGAGTCCGCCCACATCCAGAGGAGCCCCGTTTCCGCCTCCTAGCTCGAGAGGAGGATCCTTTCCCTGCGTGGTCGGGAAAGAATTCCCGCGTTCCGTCGCATCTCAAGAGGAGGCGCTCTCCACAGGAAAGGCGAGAGGAACTCCAGGGTCGTGCCACCATTCCCAGAGTCCCCAGATGTCTCAGTCCATTCCAGGGAAACCTGTTTTCCCTGCACTGCCTCGACTTTCAAGCCGAGGATCGACTCACACCACGGTGGCACGTGGGACAGCCCTGTGGGAAAGCCTCGTGGGAAAGCCTCCTGGGAAAGCTCGAGCGAGCCACAGATCCCTTGATCCACGCGAAGGGAAGCATGACACTGCTGCTACAGCTCGGGAGGAAAGCGCACGTGCATGCCCCACTCGAGACGAGGACTGACTCCCCTGGGGAGACTCCAGAAGTACCCCAAGATCCATGTCAGCACTGGAGAGGAATCCTCAGGTTCCGGCACCGACTCCACACAACGTCTTAGGCCCCGGCATCGACGGGAGAGGAATCCCGAGAGGCCCCCGAGCAACTCGCATGGGGACTGGCCTTTCCTGAGGCCACCAGAGCGGGTCCCTGAGGTCCTCGTCCTAAGTCGAGAGCACCTGTGGCAACTCGAGAAAATCCAGGAGGTTCTCCCCTCCAGGCGAGATGAGGCCCATTTCCGCGGAGGCGTCTCGAGGCTAATCAACCTAACCTCTGGAATTTCCAAAGGGTCCTTCACACCCTTGCTGCAACTCAAGAAGTTCCCCGACATACCCGTCTCCACTCGAGAGGAAGCACGAGAGTCCCGCCCACATCCAGAGAAGCCCCGTTTCCGCCTCATAGCTCGAGAGGTGGATCCTTTCCCTGCGTTGTCGGGAAAGAATTCCCGGCGTTCCGTCGCATCTCAAGAGGAGGCGCTCTCCACAGGAAAGGCGAGGGATCTCCAGGGTCGTGCCACCATTCCCAGAGTCCCCCAGATGTCTCAGTCCATTCCAGGGAAACCTGTTTTCCCTGCACTGCCTCGACTTTCAAGCCGAGGATCCACTCACACCACGGTGGCACGTGGGACAGCCCTGTGGGAAAGCCTCGTGGGAAAGCCTCGAGGGAAAGCCACAGATCCCTAGATCCACGCAAAGGGAAGTGTGACAATGCTGCTACAGCTCGGGAGGAAAGCGCACGTGCATGCCCCCACTCGAGACGAGGACTGACTCCCCTGGGGAGACTCCAGAAGTACCCCAAGACCATGTCAGCACTGGAGAGGAATCCTTAGGTTCCGGCACGGACTCCACACAAGATCTTAGGCCGAGGCATCGATGGGAGAGGAATTCCGAGAGCCCCCAAGCAACTCGCATGGGGACTGGCCTTTCCTGAGGCCACCAGAGCGGGTCCCTGAGGTCCTCATCCTAAGTCGAGAGCACCTGCCGCAACTCGAGAAAATCCAGGAGGTTCTCCCCTCCAGGCGAGATGAGGCCCATTTCCGCTGAAGCGTCTCGAGGCAAATCACACCTAACCTCTGGAACTTCCAAAGGGTCCTTCAAACCCTTGCTGCAACTCAAGAAGTTCCCCCACATACACGTCTCCACTCGAGAGGAAGCACGAGAGTCCCGCCCACATCCAGAGGAGCCCCGTTTCCGCCTCCTAGCTCGAGAGGATGGATCCTTTCCCTGCGTGGTCGGGAAAGAATTCCCGGCGTTTCCGTCGCAACTCAAGAGGAGGCGCTCTCCACAGGAAAGGCGAGAGGAACTCCAGGGTCGTGCCACCATTCCCAGAGTCCCCCAGATGTCTCAGTCCATTCCAGGGAAACCTGTTTTCCCTGCACTGCCTCGACTTTCAAGACGAGGATGGACTCACACCACGGTGGCACGTGGGACAGCCCTGTGGGAAAGCCTCGTGGGAAAGCCTCGTGGGAAAGCCTCGAGGAAAGCCACAGATCCCTTGATCCACGCGAAGGGAATCGTGACTCTGCTGCTACAGCTCGAGAGGAAACCGCACGTTCATGCCCCCACTCGAGACGAGGACTGACTCCCCTGGGGAGACTCCAGAAGTACCCCAAGATCCATGTCAGCACTGGAGAGGAATCCTCAGGTTCCGGCACCTGCTGGGAGCCAGTGTGAGGAATCCTGCCCATGACAAGGTCATGAGGAAGGAAGCTGACATATGCAAGGCGTGCTCAGACTTCAGGGACCCCTCTGCAAATTCCTAAGCACGTACCCCAACTAAAATCTGCCGGCTTTTGTGCTCTGTTTTTCCACTCTTCTGACATTTTCTGGAAAAATTCAATTCAGGGCTTTAGTCTTCTGCATTTGAAAGAGTGTTTCAATCCAAAAACCCCTCCGATGGCTTTCTAGCCTGCCTGCAGGACTCGTACAGCTGCGCATGTGATTGTTTGAGGCCTCCTGACCGCAGGAGGCACAGGAAGCTTAAAACATCCTAGGAATGTAGGAGCTTCCGAGGAGTCAAAATCTTTAGAATAGGACTGATTAATGGTTTCATTTTTTGGGTCAATGCTTGCTGCCAAATTTTCATATCCTTTATTTTTAGATATAGTTGGTATATAGAAAAACAAGTAGTAGACCTGGTATTAGCAACATTAGATCTTTGAGTTAAGTACCTTCTTTGTTATATCCCACTGCACCTTTGTTCTATAGAGATGTAACTTTAATGCTTTAAGGAGATGCAGATTAAAAAAAAAAAAACACTTCAGGGGAAACAAAATTAACATTCATTAAGGAAGAGAGCCAAAAAGTGTTAACAAGCCTCTTGGCCAAAAGATAATGTAAATCACCTGAGACCTTTTGTATACAAAATGATATACGGAAAGAATCTGGGTTGTGAACGCTACATAATTTTGTGTTACCCATTGATCTCCGTGTTTTATCAAAAGTATAAAAGGCCTTCTGAACAATAAAGGATGGGGGCCAGTTTCTCGAACTAGTCTCTCGGCCTGGTTTCTTGGGACTCTGGCTCCCCCCATGTCTCTCTCTCTCTCTTCTTCTCTCCCCTTCCCTCTCTCTGCTCTTTACTTTAACTTCAGGCTGAATCTCCATCTGGGGCGCGGAGGCTCGCCAGGTCTACTTACTTGCCCCGGCTGTTAAGACCCGCACGAAAGGGAGCTTAAGGCGAGGCACCCTTAGATATTCAAGCGGGCGCCGGTGGCCCAACGTAGATGGTGCAAATTCCTTGTCTGGAATTTTATTGGCCTTCCGCGTAAACCAAGCTATTCAGCCCTCTTCCTCCACTTAATCTTCTTACTACACTATAGTTTCTTAATCTAATCTTACATTAATAAACAAACAAGTCTTTCCACGCCAACGCCGTCCACCCTTCGAATTCCCTGGATCCACCGGGGCTGGACCCCGGCAAGTGGTGCCCGGAACAGGCTATTCGAAGGTAGGTTCCTCGGAGCAAAAGCTCCCCCGGAGCTCTCTGTTGCTCCCCCCGGAGCACTCTCTGTTGCTCCCCCCGGAGTGACTTAATCACTCCCCCGGAGTACTTTCGGGTACTCCCCCAGTGTTGAGTGTTCGGGACGGCTAGGACCCCACTCAGGGTGCCGCGGACCCCCCTGTAGGATAGACAGGGTGAGGACGAGTGGGAAGTGTTCAAGGGTTTAAGAGAAACCTGGTGCTCTAGAGGTTGAAAAGAAACCTGCTATCTTAGGGTTTAAAACAAAACCCCCTTGGCTAAGGTAAAACCTTTTTGTCAAGGCAGACTTTTCTATAACTCTTAATTTTCTGACACGGGTAACAATGACTCAAAACAATGACACCTCTTTATACAAGTAATTTTGTAACTGTTAAACAAAAAAGACAAATTAAAGATTAAAAGGCTCGTGTTACGAGACCAATGTCCTTGGTTTCCAGAAAAGAGATTTAGATACTTGGATAAAGGTAATAAAACAGCTAAAAACTAATTATACTTTGCATGGGCCTGTAAATGCTTTTGCTCTGTAAAATATTATTACAAATGTTCTGGACCCCCGTCATGAGGCTGTTAGTTAGATAGCCTATGGGAGAGACTATAGCAGTGGATCGTAGTGGGTCTCCACCTATTACGCAGATCATATTTTCTGCCATTGGCAAACAAAAGGAGAGAGACTGTACTCTTCCTCCCGAGGAAGGAGGGTGCTTATAGGACGCAGCGGCCGAGCGCCCTGGAGAGCCCCTCCCCCTCTACACAAACCAAACCTTTAAAAGAGTTGTCTTATTTAAGGCGACCACTGCAACCTCTGCTTGCGCCTCCCCAGGGCTTAAGAACTCCCCACTTTATATCCAAAGCCTCCCAGAACATTGCTTAAGTTTGAAAACGATAGTGACAATATTTTTGAGCAAAAGAGCTTTTAAAACAGAGCTTGCTCCTTGCATAAAATCCCCTCAGGAGGGGCCTCACCCAACAAAAAAAAGAAAAAGGAAGAAAAACAGGAAAAAAAAGAAAAATATTCGTAATAAAAAGGACTTAACAAATGCAAAATGTTTCTCTTGAGGCCAAATAGAACATTTTTTGCCAAAATGTCTTGCTAAACAGAGATAACAAGCCGTACCAAACAACCCCAGGTAGCTCAGGCCTGGACCTCAGTTCCACCACCTTAATAATAATAGCTCCTGACTCAGATTCCAGTGGCTAGTCCCCTGCCTGAGGACATTGTAAGACTTGTGCTGGGGCATAGCTTGCTTTCTTTTCAAAAAATTTCGGTAGTGTCTTGTGTAGTAAATTCTGATTATACTAAAAAAATTGAAGTTTTGATATCGCCACCTGCTAAAACTGTGCAATTAAAATTAAAAAATAGCACAGCTTTTGCTTTTACCTTATTACCAGACAGAAAAACCAGACAAAAAAAGCCCCAGAGGATCTAGATCTAGCTTTTTGGGTGCAAAAAATTGCAGCTTCTAGGCCTTTAAAAGATTTTTTAAAGATATAAAATGTCATGGCTGTTAGACAATAGACAAGACGTTTCTTACATTGCTGAGAGACTAGCGCAGCTCCTGGCCAACATATACTACTGAAAAGAGTTGGTGGGATTAGAAAAGGTGGTATGCAGGGATAAAAAATGCCTATAGAGTAAGAGGTGAGAGAGAGTTTAAAACCTTGGTGAATAGTGAGCTCCCCGTTGCTGGAAGTATTCAAGCAAAGATTAAATGGTTACTTGTCATCTAAAAGGCTATAGACCAGATTTGGGGTTATAAAAAGATCATTAAAAAGCTTTTCTTGCTTCTTATATTTGGGTCTGCCAAAAGTTTTAAAACTGATAATGTCCTTTTAAAGCTGCTGAGAGATTGTTTACTAACTTTAAATGATTTCCAAAAATTATTAGGTGATATTAATTGGATATGCCCACATTTAAAACTGACTTTTGTAGATTTAAAA
>NW_017200562.1:0-6968 GCF_001704415.2 Capra hircus
TTCCAGAGGTTAGGTGTGATTAGCCTCGAGACGCCTCAGCGGAAATGGGCCTCTCTCGCTGGAGGGGCCTGGAGGGAGAACCTCCTGGATTTTCTCGAGTTGCGGCAGGTGCTCTCGACTTACGACGGGGACCTCAGGGACCGCTCTGGTGGCCTCAGGAAAGGCCAGTCCCCATGCGAGTTGCTCGGGGCCTCTCGGGATTCCTCTCCCGTCGATGCCGGGGCTAAGACTTGTGTGGAGTCGGTGCCGGAACCTGAGGATTCCTCTCCAGTGCTGACATGGATCTTGGGGTACTTCTGGAGTCTCCCAGGGGAGTCAGTCCTCGTCTCGAGTGGGGGCATGCACGCTTTTTCCTCCCGAGCTGTAGCAGCAGTGTCACGCTTCCTTCGCGTGGATCAAGGGATCTGTGGCTTTCCTCGAGGCTTTCCCACGAGGCTTTCCATGAGGCTTTCCCACAGGGCTGTCCCACGTGCACCGTGGTGTGAGTCGAACCTCGGCTTGAAAGTCGAGGCAGTGCAGGGAAAAACAATGGACTGAGACATCTGGGGGACTCTGGAATGGTGGCACGACCCTGGAGTTCCTCTCGCCTTTCCTGTGGAGAGCGCCTCCTCTTGAGATGCAACGGGAACGCCGGAATTCTTTCCCGACACGCAGGGAAAGGATCCCTCCTCTCGAGCTAGGAGGCGGAAACGGGGCTCCTCTGGATGTGGGCGGGACTCTCGTGCTTCCTCTCGAGTGGAGACGGGTATGTCGGGGAACTTCTTGAGTTGCAGCAAGGGTGTGAAGGACCTTTGGAAGTTCCAGAGTTAGATGTGATTAGCCTCGAGACCCCTCGGCGGAAATGGGCCTCATCTCTCCTGGAGGGGAGAACCTCCTGGATTTTCTCGAGTTGCGGCAGGTGCTCTCGACTTACGACGGGACCTCAGGGACCCGCCCTGGTGGCCTCAGGAAAGTCCAGTCCCCATGCGAGTTGCTCGGGGGCCTCTCGGGATTCCTCTCCCGTCGATGCCGGGCCTAAGACCTTGTGTGGAGTCGTTCGGAACTGAGGATTCCTCTCCAGTGCTGACATGGATCTTGGGGTACTTCTGGAGTCTCCCAGCGGAGTCAGTCCTCGTCTCGAGTGGGGGCATGCACGTGCTTTCCTCCCGAGCTGTAGCAGCAGTGACGCCCTTCCTTCGCGTGGATAAAGGGATCTGTGGCTTTCCCTCGAGGCTTTCCCACGAGGCTTTCCACGAGGCTTTCCCACGGGCTGTCCCACGTGCCACCGTGGTGTGAGTCGATCCTCGGCTTGAAAGTCGAGCAGTGCAGGGAAAACAGGTTTCCCTGGAATGGACTGAGACATCTGGGGGACTCTGGGAATGGTGGCACGACCCTGGAGTTCCTCTCGCCTTTCTTGTGGAGAGCAACTCTCTTGAGTTGCGAAGGGAATGCCGGGAATTCTTTCCCGAACACGCAGGGAAAGGATCCCTCGCCTCAAGCTAGAGGCGGAAACGGGGCTCCTCTGGATGTGGGCGGGACTCTCGTGCTTCCTCTCGTTGGAGACGGGTAATCGGGGAACTTCTTGAGTTGCAGCAAGGGTGTGAAGGACCCTTTGGAAGTTCCAGAGTTAGGTGTGATTAGCCTCGAGACGCCTCAGCGGAAATGGGCCTCACTCGCCTGGAGGGAGAACCTCCTGGATTTTCTCGAGTTGCGGCAGGTGCTCTCGACTTAGGACAGGGTCCTCAGGGACCCGCTCTGGAGGGCCTCAGGAAAGGCCAGTCCCCATGCGAGTTGCTCGGGGCCTCTCGGGATTCCTCTCCCCGTCGATGCCGGGGCCTAAGACCTTGTGTGGAGTGGGTGCCAGAACCTGAGGATTCCTCTCCAGTGCTGACATGGATCTTGGGGTACTCTGCAGTCTCCCCAGGGTAGACAGTCCTCGTCGAGTGGGGCATGCACGTGCGATTTCCTCCGAGCTGTAGCAGCAGTGTCACACTTCCCTTCGCGTGGATCAAGGGATTTGTGGCTTTTCCTCGAGGCTTTCCCAGGAGGCTTTTCCACGAGGCTTTCCTACTGGGCTGTCCCACGAGCCACCGTGGTGTGAGTCGATCCTCGCTTGAAAGTCGAGACAGTGCAGGGAAAACAGTTTTCCCTGGAATGGACTGAGGCATCTGGGGGACTCTGGGAATGGTGGCACGACCCTGGAGTTCCTCTCTCCTTTCCTGTGGAGAGCGCCTCCTCTTGAGATGCGACGGGAAAGCCGGGAAATTATTCCCGATCACGCAGCAGGGAAGGATCCCTCCTCTCGAGCCAGGAGGCGGAAACGGGGCTCCTCTGGATGTGGGCGGGACTCGCGTGTTTCCTCTCGAGTGGAAACGGGTATGTCGGGGAACTTCTTGAGTTGCAGCAAGGGTGTGAAGACCCTTTGGAAGTTCCAGATGTTAGATGTGATTAGCCTCAAGTCGCCTCAGCGGAAATGGGCCTCATCTCGCCTGGAGGGGAGAACGTCCTGGATTTCTCTAGTTGTGGCAGGCACTCTCGACTTACGACGGGACCTCAGGGACCCGCTCTGGTGGCCTCAGGAAATTCCAGTCCCCATTCGAGTTGCTCGGGGCCTCTCGGGATTCCTCTCCCGTCGATGCCGGGCCTAAGATCTTGTGTGGAGTCGCTGCCGGAACCTGAGCATTCCTCTCTAGTGCTGACATGGATCTTGGGGTACTTCTGGAGTCTCCCCAAGGGAGTCAGTCCTCATCTCGAGTGGGGGCCTGCACGTTCGCTTTCCTCCCGAGCTGTAGCAGCAGTGTCGAACTTACCTTCGCGTGGATCAAGGGATCTGTGGCTTTCCTCGAGGCTTTCCACGAGGCTTTCTTTCCCACAGGGCTGTCCCACGTGCCACCGTGGTGTGAGTCGATCCTCGGCTTGAAAGTCGAGGCAGTGCAGGGAAAACAGGTTTCCCTGGAATGGACTGAGACATCTGGGGACTCTGGGAATGGTGGCACGACCCTGGAGTTCCTCTCGCCTTTCCTGTGGAGAGCGCCTCCTCTTGAGATGCGACGGCAACGCGGGGAATTCTTTCCCCACGACGCAGGGAAAGGATCCCTCCTCTCGAGCTAGGAGGCGGAAACGGGGCTCCTCTGGATGTGGGCGGGACTCACGCGCTTCCTATCGAGTGGAGACGGGTATGTCGCGGAACTTCTTGAGTTGCAGCAAGGGTGTGAAGGACCCTTTGGAAGTTCCAGAGGTTAGGTGTGATTAGCCTCCAGAGGCCTCAGCGCAAATGAGCCTCATCTCGCCTGAAGGGGAGAACCTCCTGGATTTTCTCGAGTTCCGGCAGGTGCTCTCGACTTACGACGGGGACCTCAGGGACCCGCTCTGGTGGCCTCAGGAAAGCCCAGTCCCCATGCGAGTTGCTTGGGGGCCTCTCGGGATTCCTGTCCCGTCGATGCCGGGGCCTAAGTCGATGTGTGGAGTCGGTGCCGGAACCTGAGGATTCCTCTCCAGTGCTGACATGGATCTTGGGGTACTTCGGGAGTCTCCCCAGGGGAGTCAGTCCTCATTCGAGTGGGGGCATTGAAGAGCGCTTTCCTTCCGAGCTGTAGCAGCAGTGTCATTCTTCCCGTCGAGTGGATCAAGGGATCAGTGGCTTTCCCTCGAGGCTTTCCCATGAGGCTTTCACGAGGCTTTCCCACAGGGCTGTCCCACGTGCCACCGTGCTGTGAGTCGATCCTCGGCTTGAAAGTCGAGGCAGTGCAGGGAAAACAGGTTTCCCTGGAATGGACTGAGATATCTGGGGTACTCTGGGAATTGTGGCACGACCCTGGAGTTCCTCTCACCTTTCCTGTTGAGAGCCCTCCTCTTGAGTTGTGACGGGAAGACCGGGAATTCTTTCCCGACCACGCAGGGAAAGGATACCTCCTCTCTAGCTGTGAGGCGGAAACGGGGCTCCTCTGGATGTGGGCGGGACTCTCGTGCTTCCTCTCGAGTGGAGACAGGTATGTCGGGGAACTTCTTGAGTTGCAGCAAGGGTGTGAAGAACCCTTTGGAAGTTCCAGAGGTTTAGGTGTGATTAGCCTCGAGACGCCTCAGCGGAAATGGGCCTCATCTCGCCTGGAGGGGAGAACCTCCTGGATTTTTTCGAGTTGGGACAGGTGATATCGACTTAAGACGGGGACCTGAGGGACCCGCTCTGGTGGCCTCAAGAAAGGCCATTCCCCATGCGAGTTGCTCGGGGCCTCTCTCGGGATTCCTCTCCCGTCGATGCCGGGCCTAAGACCTTGTGTGGATTCGGTGCCGGAACCTGAGGATTCCTCTCCAGTGCTGACATGGATCTTGGCATCCTTAAAGGCGAGATGAGCCCCATTTCCGCTGAGGCGTCTCGAGGCTAATCACACCTAACCTCTGGAACTTCTAAAGGGTCCTTCACACCCTTGCTGCAACTCAAGGAGTTCTCTGACATACCCGTCTCCACTCGAGAGTATCAAGATCTTCCCGCCCACTTTCAGAGGAGCACTGTTTCCACCTCATAGCTCGAGAGAGAGGGATCCTTTCCCTGCGTGGTCTGGAAAGCATTCCCGGCGTTCCAGTCGCATCTCAAGAGGAGGCCCTCTCCACAGGAAAGGCTAGAGAAACTCCAGGGTCGTTCCACCATTCCAGAGTCCCCAGATGTCTCTGTCAATTCCAGGGAAACCTGTTTTCCCTGCACTGCCTCGACTTTGAAGCCGAGTATCGACTCACACCACGGTGGCACGTGGGACAGCCCTGAGGAAAATCCTCGTGGGAAAGCCTCATTGGAAAGCCTCGAGGGAAAGCCACAGATCCCTTGATACAAGCGAAGGGAAGCGTGACACCGCTGCTACAGCTCGAGAGGAAAGCGCACGTGCAGGCCCCACACGAGACGAGGACTGACTCCCCTGGGGAGACTCAGAAGTACCCCAAGATCCAAGTCAGCACTGGAGAGGAATTCTCAGGTTCCGGCACCGACGCCACACAAGGTCTTATGCCAGCGTGACACTGCTGCTACAACTCGAGAGGAAAGCTCACGTACAGGCCCCCACTCTCGAGACGAGGACTGACTCCCCTGGGGAGACTCAGAAGTACCCCAAGATTCATGTCAGCACTGGAGAGGAATCCTAAGGTTCCGGCACCGACTCCACACAGGTCTTAGGCCCCGACTTCGACGGGAGAGGAATCCCGAGAGGCCCCCAATCAACTCACATGGGGACTGGCCTTTCCTGAGGCCACCATAGGGTCCCTGAGGTCCCGTCGTAAGTCGAGAGCACCTGCCGCAACTCGAGAAAATCCAGGAGGTTCTCTCCTCCAGGCGAGATGAGGCCCATTTCCGATGAGGCGTCTTGAGGCTAATCACACCGAACCTCTGGAACTTCCAAAGGGTCCTTCTCACCCTTGCTGCAACTCAAGACGTTCCCCCGGCATACCCGTCTCGACTCGAGAGGAAGCACGAGAGTCCCGCCCATATCCAGAGGAGCCCGGTGTCCGCCTCCTTGCTCGAGAGAGGGATCCTTTCCCTGCGTGGTCGGGAAAGAATTCCCGGCGTTCCCGTCGCATTTCAAGTGGAGGCGCTCTCCACAGAAAATGCGAGAGGAACTCCAGGGTCGTGCCACCATTCCCAGAGTCCCCAAGATGTCTCAGTCCATTCCAGGGAAACCGTTTTCCCTGCACTGCCTCGACATTCAAGCCGAGGATCGACTCACACAACTGTGGCACGTGGACATCCTGTGGGAAAGCCCCGCGGGAAAGCCACAGCCCCTTGATCCAAGCGAAGGGAAGCGTGACACTGCTGCTAAAACTCGGTAGGAAAGCGCACGTGCATGCCCCACTCGAAACGAGGACTTACTCCCTAGGGAGACTACAGAAATACCCCAAGATCCATGTCAGCACTGGAGAGGAATGCTCAGATTCTGGCACCGACACCACACAAGATCTTTGGAGCCGGCATCGACGGAAAGGAATCCGAGAGGCCCCAGCAACTCGCATGGGGACTGGCCTTTCCTGAGGCCACCAGAGCGGTCCTGAGGTCCCGTCGTAAGTCGAGAGCACCTGCCGCAACTCGAGAAAATCCAGGAGGTTCTCCCCTCCAGGCGAGATGAGGCCCATTTCCGCTGAGGCGTCTCGAGCTATTCACACCTAACTCTGGAACTTCCAAAGGGTCCTTCACACCCTTGCTGCAACTCAAGAAGTTCCCCGACATACCCGTCTCCACTCGAGAGGAAGCACGAGAGTCCCGCCACATCCAGAGGAGCCCCGTTTCCGCCTCCTAACTCGAGAGGAGGGATCCTTTCCCTGCGTGGTCGGGAAAGAATTCCCGCGTTCCCGTCGCATCTCAAGAGCAGGCTCTCCACAGGAAAGGCGAGAGGAACTCCAGGGTCGTGCCACCATTCCAAGTCCCCAGATGTCTCAGTCCATTCCAGGGAAAACTGTTTTCCCTGCACTGCCTCGACCTTCAAGCCGAGGATCGACTCACACCACGGCCACGTGGACAGCCTGTGGGAAAGCCTCGTGGAAAGCCTCGTGAAAGCCTCGAGGGAAAGCCCCTGATCCCTTGATCCACGCGAAGGGAAGCATGACACTGCTGCTACAGCTCGGAGGAAAGCGCACGTGCATGCCCCCATTTGATACGAGGACTGACTCCCTGGGGAGACTCCAGAAGTACCCAAGATCCATGTCAGCACTGGAGAGGCATGCTCAGGTTCCGGCACCCACTCCACACAAGATCTTAGGCCCCGGCATCGAGGAGAGAATCCGAGAGGCCCCGAGCAACTCGCATGGGGACTGGCCTTTCCTGAGGCCACCAGAGCGGTCCCTGAGGTCCCCGTCGTAAGTCGAAGAGCACCTGCCGCCTCGAGAAAATCCAGGAGTTCTCCCCTCCAGGCGAGATGAGGCCCATTTCCGCTGAGGCGTCTCGAGCTATCACACCTAACTCTGGAACTTCCAAAGGTCCTTCACACCTTGCTGCTGCAACTCAAGAAGTTCCC
>NW_017200563.1:0-6967 GCF_001704415.2 Capra hircus
CTTTCACGAGGCTGTCCACAGGGCTGTCCCACGTGCCACGCGTGGTGTGAGTGGATCCTCGGCTTGAAAGTCGAGGCAGTGCAGGGAAAAAAGGTTTCCTGGAATGGACTGAGACATCTCGGGGACTCTGGGAATGGTGGCACGACCCTGGAGTTCCTCTCGCCTTTCCTGTGGAGAGGGCCTCCTGTTGAGATGCGACGGGAACGCCGGGAATTCTTTCCCGAACATGCAGGGAAAGGATCCCTCTCTCGAGCTAGGAGGCGGAAACGCGGCTCCTCGCGATGTGGGCGGGAATCGCGTGCTTCCTCTCGAGTGGAGACGGGTATGTAGGGGAACTTCTTGAGTTGCAGCAAGGGTGTGAAGGACCCTTTGGAAGTTCCAGAGGTTAGGTGTGATTAGCCTCGAGACGCCTCAGTGGAAATGGGCCTCATCTCGCTGGAGGGAGAACCTCCTGGATTTTCTCGAGTTGCGGCAGGTGCTCTCGACTTACGACGGGGATCACATGGACCCGCTGTACTGGCCTCAGGGAAGGCCAGGGCCCATGCGAGTAGCTCGGGGGCCTCTCAGGATTCCTCTCCCGTCGATGCCGGGGGCCTAAGACCTTGTGTGGAGTCGGTGCCGGAACCTGAGGATTCCTCTCCAGTGCTGACATGGATCTTGAGGTACTTCTGGAGTCTTCCCAGGGCAGTCAGTCCTCGTCTCGAGTGGGGGCATGCACGGGCACTTTCCTCTCCAACTGTAGCAGCAGTGTCACACTTCCTTCGGGTGGATCAAGGGATCTGTGGCTTTCCCTCGAGGCTTTCCCACGAGGCTTCCCACAGGGGTTGTCCCACGTGCCATCGTGGTGCGAGTCGATCCTCGGCTTGAAAGTCGAGGCAGTGCAGGGAAAACAGGTTGCCCTGGAATGGAGTGAGACATCTGGGGACCCTGGAATGGTGGCACGACCCTGGAGTTCCTCTCGCCTTTCCTGTGGATAGCGCCTCCTCTTGAGATGCGACGGGAACGCCGGGAATTCTTTCCGGACCACACGCAGGGAAAGGATCCCTCCTCTCGAGGTAGGAGGCAGAAACGGGGCTCCTCTGGATGTGGGTGGGACTCTCGTGCTTCCTCTCGAGTGGATCGGATATGTCGGGAATTTTTGAGTTGCAGCAAGGGTGTGAAGGACCCTTTGGAAGTTCCAGAGGTTAGGTGTGATTAGCCTCGAGACTCCTCAGCGGAAATGGTCCTCATCTCGCCCTGGAGGGGAGAACTTCCTGGAATTTCTTGAGTTGGCGGCGGTGCTCTCGACTTACGACAGGAACTCAGGGACCACTCAGGTGGCCTCTGGAAAGGTCAGTCCCCATGCGAGTTGCTCGGGGCCTCTCGGGATTCCTCTCCCGTCGATGCGGGCCTACGACCTTGTATGGATTCGAGGCGGGAACTTAGGATTCCTCTCCAGTGCTGACATAGATCTTGGGGTTCTTCTGGAGTCTCCCCAGGGGAGTGAATCCTCGTCTAGAATGGGGGCATGCACCTGTGCTTTCCTCCCGAGCAGTAGCAGCAGTGTCACGCTTTCCTTCGCGTGGATCAAGGGATCTGTGGCTTTCCTCGAGGCTTTCCCACGTGGCTTACCCACAGGGCTGTCCCACGTGCCACCGTGGTGTGAGTCGATCCTCGGCTAGGAAGTCGAGGCAGTGCAGGGAAAACATGATTTCCTGGAATGGACTGAGACATCTTGGGCTCTGGGAATGGTGACACCACCCTGGAGTTACTCTCGCCTTTCCTGTGGAGAGCGCCTCCTCTTGAGATGCGACGGGAACGCGGGAATTCTTTCCGGACCACGCAGGGAAAGGATCCCTCCTCTCGAGGTAGGAGGCAGAAACGGGGCTCCTCTGGATGTGGGTGGGACTCTCGTGCTTCCTCTCGAGTGGAGACGGAATTTTCGGGGAACTTCTTGAGTTGCAGCAAGGTTGTGAAGGACCCTATTGAAGTTCCAGAGGTTAGGTGTGGTTAGCCTCGAAACGCCTCAGCGGAAATGGGCCTCATCTCTCCTGGAGGGGAGAATCTCCTGGATTTTCTCGAGGTGCGGCAGGTGCTCTCGACTTACGACGGGGACCTCGGGGCCCGCTCTTGTGGCCTCAGGAAAGGCCAGTCCCCATTCGAGTTGCTCGGGGGCCTCTCAGATTCCGCCTCCGGGCGATGCAAGGGCCTAAGACCTTGTGTGGAGTCGGTGCCGCAACCTGAGGATTCCTCTCCAGGGATGACATGGATCTTGGGGTACATCTGGGGTCTCCCCAGGGGAGTCAGTCCTCGTCTCGAGTGGGGGCATGCACGTGCGCTTTCCTCCAGAGCTGTAGCTGCAGTGTCACGCTTCCCTTCGCGTGGATCAAGGGATCTGTGGCTTTCCCTTGAGGCTTTCCCACGAGGCTTTCCCACGATGCTTTCCCACGAGGCTTTCCCACAGGGCTGTCCCACGTGCCCCCATGGTGTGAGTCGATACTCGGCTTGAAAGTCGAGGGCAGTGCAGGGGAAAACAGGTTTCCCTGGAATGGACTGAGACATATGGGGGACCCTGGCAAAGGAGGCACGACCCTGGATTTCCTCTCGCCTTTCCTGTGGAGAGCGCCTCCTCTTGAGATGCGACGGGAACGCCGGGAATTCTTTCCCGATCACGCAGGGAAAGGATCCATCCTCTCGAGCTAGGGAGGCGGAAACGGGGGCTCCTCTGGATGTGGGCGGAACTCTCGTGCTTCTTCTCCAGTGGAGACGGGTATGTCGGGGAACTTCTTGAGTTGCAACAAGGGTGTGAAAAACCCTTTGGAAGTGCCAGAGGTTAGGTGTGATTAGCCTCGAGACGCCTCAGCGGAAATGGGCCTCATATCGCCTGGAGGGGAGAACCTCCAGGATTTTCTCGAGTTTCGGCAGGAGCTCTCGACTGCGACGGGGACCTCAGGGACCCGCTCTGGTGGCCTCAGGAAAGGCCTGTCCCCATGGAGTTGCTCGGGGGCCTCTCGGGATTCCTCTCCCGTCGATGCCGGAGCCTAAGACCTTGTGTGGAGTCGGTGCCGAAACCTGAGGATTCCTGTCCAGTGCTGATATGGATCTTGGGTTACTCTTGGAGTCTCCCCAGGGGAGTCAGTCCTCGTCTCGAGTGGGGGCATGCACGTGCGCTTTCCTCCCGAGCTGTAGCAGCAGTGTCACGCTTCCCTTCGCGTGGATCAAGGGATCTGTGGCTTTCCCACGAGGCTTTCCCACAGGGCTGTCCCACGTGCCACCGTGCTGTGAGTCGATCCTCGGCTTGAAAGTCGAGGCAGTGCAGGGAAAACAGGTTTCCCTGGAATGGACTGAGACATCTGGGGGACTCTGGGAATGGTGGCACGACCCTGGAGTTCCTCTCGCCTTTCCTGTGGAGAGCGCCTCCACTTGAGATGCGACGGGAACGCTGGGAATTCTTTCCCGACCACGCAGGGGAAGGATCTCCCCTCTCGAGCTAGGAGGCGGAAACGGGGCTCCTCTGGATGTGGGCTGGACTCTCGTGCTTCCTCTCGAGTGGAGACGGGTATGTCAGGGAACTTCTTGAGTTGCAGCATGGGTGTGAAGGACCCTTTGGAGATTCCAGAGGTTAGGTGTGATTAGCCTGGAGACGCTTCAGGGGAAATGGGCCTCATGTCTCCTGGAGGGGAGAACCTCTTGGATTTTCTCGAGTTGCGGCAGGTGCTCTCGACTTACGACGGGGACCTCAGGAACCCGCTCTGGTGGCCTCAGGAAAGCCCAGTCCCCATGCGTGTTGCTCGGGGGCCTCTCGGGATTCCTCGCCCGTCGATGCCGGGGCCTAAGACCTTGTGTGGAGTCGCTGCCGGAACCTGAGGATTCCTCTCCAGTGCTGACATGTATCTTGAGGTACTTCTGGAGTCTCCCCAGGGAAGTCAGTCCTCGTCTCGAGTGGGGGCATGCATGTGCGCTTTCCTACCAAGCTGTAGCCACAGTGTCACGATTCCCTTCGCGTGGATCTTGGGATCTGTGGCTTTCACTCGAGGCTTTCCCACGAGGCTTTCCCTCGAGGCTTTCCCACCGGGCTGTCCCACGTGCCACCGTGGTGTGGGTCGATCCTCGGCTTGAACGTCGAGGCAGTGCAGGGAAAACAGGTTTCCCTGGAATGGACTGAGACATCTGGGGGACTCTGGGAATGGTGACACGACCCTGGAGTTCCTCTCGCCTTTCCTGTGGAGAGCGCCTCCTCTTGAGATGCGACGGGAACCCCGGAATTTTTTCCCGACCACGCAGGGAAAGGATCCCTCCGGAGCAAGAGGTGAAACGTGGCTCCTCTGGATGTGGGCGGGACTCTCGTGTTTCCTCTCTAGTGGAGACGGGTATGTCGGGGAACTTCTTGAGTTGCAGCAAGCGTGTGAAGTACCCTTTGGAAGTTCCAGAGTTTAGGTGTGATTAGCCTCAAGACGCCTCAGCCGGAAATGGGGCCTCATCTCGCCTGGAGGGGAGAACCTCCTGGATATTCTCGAGTTTCTGCAGGTGCTCTCGACTTACGACGGGGACCTCAGGGACCCGCTCTGGTGGCCTCAGGAAAGACCAGTCCCCATGCGAGTTGCTCGGGGTCCTCTCGGGATTCCTCTCCCGTAGATGCCGGGGCCTAAGATCTTGTGTGGAGCCGGTGCCGGAACCTGAAGATTCCTCTCCAGTGCTGACATGGATCTTGGGGTACTTCTGGAGCCTCCCCAGGGGAGTCAGACCTCGTCTCGAGTGGGGGCATGCACGTGCGCTTTCCTCCCGAGCTGTAGCAGCACTGTCACGCTTCCCTTCGCGTAGATCAAGGGATCTGTGGCTTTCCCTCGAGGCTTTCCCTCGAGGCTTTCCCACGAGGCTTTCCCACGAGGCTTTCCCACAGGGCTGTCCCACGTGCCACCGTGGTGTGAGTCGATCCTCGGCTTGAACGTCCAGGCAGTGCAGGGAAAAACAGGTTTCCCTGGAATGGACTGAGACATCTGGGGGACTCTGGGAATGGTGGCACGACCCTGGAGTTCCTCTCACCTTTCCTGTGCAGAGCGCCTCCTCTTGAGATGCGACGAGAATGCTGGGAATTCTTTCCCCACCACGCAGGGAAAGGATCCCTCCTCTCGAGCTAGGAGGCGGAAACGGGGCTCCTCTGGATGTGGGCGGAACTCTCGTGCTTCCTCTCGAGTGGAGACGGGTATGTCGGGGAACTTCTTGAGTTGAAGCAAGGGTGTGAAGGACCCTTTGGAAGTTCCAGAGTTTAAGTGTGATTAGGCTCGAGACCCCTCAGTGGAAATGGGCCTCATCTCGCCTGGAGGGGAGACCTCCTGGATTTTCTCGAGTTGGGGCAGGTGCTCTCGACTTACGAAGGTAACCTCAGGGACCCGCACTGGTTTCCTCAGGAAAGGCCAGTCCCCATGAGAGTTGCTCGGGGTCTTCTCAGGATTCCTCTCCGGTCGATGCTGGGGCCTATGAACTTGTGTGGAGGCAGTGCCGGAACCTGAGGATTCCTCTCCAGTGCTGACATGGAAATTGGGGTACTTCGGGAGTCTCCCTAGGGGAGTCAGTCCTCGTCTCGAGTGGGGGCATGCATGTGCGCTTTCCTTCCGAGCTGTAGCAGCAGGGTCGCACTTCCCTTCGCGTGGATCAAGGGATCTGAGGCTTAACCTCGAGGCATTCCCACGAGGCTTTCCCACGAGGCTTTCCCACGAGGCTTTCCCACCAGGCTTTCCCACGAGGCTTTCCCACGAGGCTTTCCCACAGGGCTGTCCCTCGAGGCTTTCCACGAGGCTTTCCCACGAGGCTTTCCCACCAGGCTTTCCCACGAGGCTTTCCCACGAGGCTTTCCCACAGGGCTGCCCCACGTGCCACTGTGGTGTGAGTCGATCCTCGGATTGAAAGTCGAGGCAGTGCAGGGAATACAGGTTCCCTGGAATGGACTGAGACATCTGGGGGACTCAGGGAATGGTGGCACGACCCTGGAGTTCCTCTCGCCTTTCCTGTGGAGAGCGCCTCCTCTTGAGATGCGACAGGAACGCCGAGAATTCTTTCCGGACCACGCAGGGAAAGGATCCCTCCTCTCGAGCTAGGAGGCGGAAACGGGGCTCCTCTGGATGTGGGCAGGACTCTCCTGCTTCCTCTCGAGTGGAGACGGGTATGTCGGGGAACTTCTTGAGGTGCAGCAACGGTGGTGAAGGACCCCTTGAACGTTCCAGAGGTTAGGTGTGATTAGCCTCGAGACGCCTCAGCGGAAATGGGCCTCATCTCGCCTGGAGGGGAGAACCTCCTGGATTTTCTCGAGTTGCGGCAGGTGCTCTCGACTTACGACGGGGACCTCAGGGATCCGCTCTGGTGGCCTCAGGAAAGGCCAGTCCCCATGCGAGTTGCTCGTGGGCCTCTCGGGATTCCTCTCCCGTCAATGCTGGGGCCTAAGACCTTGTGTGGACTCAGTGCCGGAACCTGAGGATTCCTCTCCAGTGCAGACATGGATCTCAGGGTACTTCTGGAGTCTCCCCAGGGCAGTCAGTCCTCTATTTGAGTGGGGGCATGCACGTGCGCTTTCCTCCAGAGCTGTAGCAGCAGTGTCATGCTTCCCTTCCGTGGATCAACGATCTGTGGCTTTCCCTCGAGGCTTTTCCACGAGGCTTTCCACAGAGGCTGTCCACAGGGCTGTCCCACGTGCCACCGTGGTGTGAGTGGATCCTCAGCTTGAAAGTCGAGGCAGTGCAGGAAAAACAGGATTCCCTGGAAAGGACTGAGACATCTGGGGGACTCTGGGAATGGTGACAGGACCCTGGAGTTCCTCTCGCCTTTCCTGTGGAGAGCGCCTCCTCTTGAGATGCGACGGGCGCGCCGGGGAATTCTTTCCCGACCACGCAGGGAAAGGATCCCTCCTCTAGAGCTAGGATTAGGAAACGGGGCTCCTCTGGATGTGGGCGGACTCTCCTGCTTCCTCTCGAGTAGAGACGGGTATGTCGGGGAA
>NW_017200564.1:0-6967 GCF_001704415.2 Capra hircus
AGCTCCCTTTTTCGTGCAGGTCTTAAAAGCCAGGCAAGTAAGTAGACTGGCGAGCCCGCCCCTGGTGGAGATTCAGCCTGAAGTTAAAGTAAAAAGCAACAGAGAGAAGGAAAGGGAGAGAAGAAGAAAGAGAGAAAAAGACACGGGGGGAGCCTGAGTCCCAAGAAACCAGGCCGAGAGACTAGTTCGAGAAACTGGTCCGAGAAACTGGCCATCCTTTTATTGTTCATAAAGCCTTTTTATACTTTTGATAAAACATGGAGTTCAATGGGTAACACAAAATTATGTAGCGTTCGCACCCCAGACTCTTTCTGTACATTATTTGTATACAAAAGGTCTCTGGTGATTTACATTATCTTCTGGCCAAGAGGCTTGTTAAACACTTTTTGGCTCTCTTCCTTAATGAATGTTAATTTTGTTTCCTCTGAAGTGTTTTTCTTTAATCTGCATTTCCTTAAAGCATTAAAGTTACATCTCTATAGAACAAAGGTGCAGTGGGTTATAACAAAGAAGGTACTTAACTCAAAGATCTAATGTTGCTAATACCAGGTCTACTACTTGTTTTTTTAATATACCAACTCTATCTAAAAATAAAGGATATGAAAATTTAGCAGCAAGCATTGACCCCAAAAATGAAACTTTTAATCAGTCCTATTATAAAGATTTTGACTCCTCGGATGCCCCTACATTCCTAGGATGCTTTAAGCTTCCTGTGCCTCCTGGGGAAAGGAGGCCTCAAAACAATCACATGCCCAGCTGTACGAGTCCTGCAGGCAGGCTAGAAAGCATTCAGAGGGTTTTTGGATTGAAACACTCTTTCAAATGCAGAAGACTAAAGCCCTGAATTGACTTTTTCCAGAAAATGTCAGAAGAGTGAAAAGCAGAGAAAAAAAAGCCGGCAGATTTTGTTGGGGTACGTGCATAGGAACTTCCAGAGGGTCCCTGAAGTCTGAACACACCATGCCTATGTCAGCTTTCTTCCTCATGACGTTATCACGGGCGGGAGTCCTCATACTGGCTCCCAGCATCAGTCCAATTCAGAGGAACCTGTTTCCCTGCACTGCCTCGTCTTTCACGCTGAGGATCAACTCACACCACGGTGGCACGAGGGAAAGCCCTGTGAGAAAGCCTCGTGGGAAAGCCTCCAGGGAAAGCCACAGATCCCTTGATCCACACGACGGGAAGCGTGACCCTGCTGCTACAGCTCGGGAGGAAAGCACACGTGCGTGCCCTCACTTGAGAGGAGGATTGACTCTCCAGGTGAGACTCCAGAAGAACCCCAATATCCATGTCAGCACTGCTGAGGAAACCTCAGGTTCCGGCCCGAATCCACACAAGTTGTTCGGCCGGGCATCAACAGGAGAGTTATCAAGAGAAGCCCCCCAGCATCTGGCATGGGACTGGACTTTGATGAAGTCACCAGAGCGGGTCCCTGAGGTCCCCGTCGTAAGTCGGAGCACCTGCCGCAACTCGAGAAAATCCAGGAGGTTCTCCCCTCCAGGCGAGATGAGGCCCATTTCCAATGAGGTGTCTCGAGGCTAATTACATCTAATCTCTGGAACTTCCAAAGGGTCCTTCACCCTTGCTGCAACTCAAGAAGTTCCCCGACATTCCCATCTCCACTCGAGAGGAAACACGAGGGTCCTGCCCACATCCAGAGTAGCCCCGTTTCATCCTCCTAGCTAGAGATGAGGGATCCTTTCCCTGCTTGGTCGGGAAAGAACTTCCGGCATTCCCGTCGCATCTCAGGTGGAGGCGCTCTCCACAGGAAGGGAGAGAGGAACTCCATGGTCGTGCCACCATTCCAAGCGTCCCCAGATGTCTCAGTCCATTCCAGAGGATCTTGTTTTTACAGAGTGCTTAAACTTTCATGCCGAGGATCGCCTCACACCACGGTGGCACGGGGGACAGCCCTGTGGAAAGCCTCGTGGGAAATCCTCTAGGAAAAGCCTAGAGGAAAAGCCACAGATCCATTGATCCACGCGACGGGAAGCATGACACTGCTGCTACAGCTCGGGAGGAAAGAGCATGCACATGCCCCCACTCGAGACGAGGACTGATTCCCCTTGGGAGACTTCAGAAGTATCCCAAAAACATGTCAGCACTGGAGAGGAATACTCAGGTTCTGGCCCCCACTCCACCGAAGGTCTTGGGCCCCGGCATCTACCGGTGAGGAATCCGAGAGGCCTCTAGCAACTCGCATGGGGACTGGTCTTCCTAAGGCCAACAGAACGGGTCCCTGAGGTCCCCGTCGTAAGTCGAGAGCACCTGCCACAACTCGAGAAAATGAAGGAGATTCTCCCCTTCAGGCGAGATGAGGCCCATTTCCACTGAGACGTCTCGAGGCTAATCACACCTAACCTCTGGAACTTCCAAAGGGTCCTTCACACCCTTGTTGCAACTCAAGAAGATCCAGAAGAGACCCGTCGCCACTACATAGGAATCACCAGGGTACCACCCACATCCAGAGGAGCCCCAATTCCCCTCCTAGCTCAATGTGAGGGATGCTTTCCCTGATTGGCCGGGAAAGAATTCCTGTCGTACCTGTCGCATCTCAAGAGGAGGCACGCTCCACAAGAAAGGTGAGAGGAACTCCAGGGTCGTTCCACCATTCCAAGAGTCCCCCAGATGACTCAGTCCTTTCCAGAGGAACTTGTTTACCTGCACTGCCTCGACGTTCACGCGGAGGACCGACTCACACGATGGTGGCACGGGACAGCCCTGTGGGAAAGCCTCGTGGGAAAGCCACGTGGGAAAGCTCGAGGGAAAACAAGAAACCCTTGATCAACCCAACGGGAAAATTGACTCTGCTCCTAATGCTCGGAGAAAAAAGCGCACGTGCATGCCCCCATTGGAGACGAAGATGACTCCCCTGTGGAGACTCCAGTAGTACCCCAAGATCCATTTCAGCACTGGAGAGGAAACCTCAGGTTCGGGCACCGATTCCAAAAAAGGTCTTAGCCCGTCATCGACCGGAGAGGAATCCCGAGAGGCCCCTTAGCAACTCGCAAGTCGACTGGCATTACCTGAGCGGACCAGAGCGGGTTACATAAGTCCCGGTCGTAACTGGGAGCACCTGCTGAAACTCGAGAAAACCCAGGAGGTTCTCCCCTGCAGTCGAGATGAGGCCCATTTCCGCTGAGACGTCTCGAGTCTAATCACACCTAACCTCTGGAACTTCCAAAGGGTCCTTCACACCCTTGCTGCAACTCAAGAAGATCCCCTACATACCTCTCCACTCGAGAGGAAGAACGAGAGTCCCGCCCACATACAGAGGAGCCCGTTTCCGCCTCCTAGCTCGAGAGGAGGGATCCTTTCCCTGCATGGTCAGGAAAGAACTCCCGGCGTTCCTGTCTCATCTCAAGAGGAGGCGCTCCACAGGAAAGGCGAGAGGAACTCCAGGGTCGTGCCACCATTCCCAGAGTCCCCCAGATGTCTCAGTCCATTCCAGGGAAACCTGTTTTCCCTGCACTGCTTCGACTTTCAAGCCGAGGATCGACTCACACCACGGTGGCACGTGGGACACCTGTGGGAAAGCCTCCTGGGAAAGCCTCGAGGGAAAGCCACAGATCCCTTGATCCAAGGGAAGGGAAGCGTGACAGTTCTGCTACAGCTCGGGAGGAAAGCGAACGTGCATGCCCCACTCGAGACGAGGACTGACTCCCCTGGGGAGACTCCAGAAGTACCGTAAGATGCATGTCAGCACTGGAGAGGAATCCTCAGGTTCCGGCACCGACTCCACACAAGGTCTTAGGCCCAGGCGTCGAAGGGAGAGGAATCCCGAGAGGCCCCGAGCAACTCGCATGGGACTGGCCTTTCCTGAGGCCACCAGAGCGGGTCCCTGAGGTCCCCGTCGTAAGTCAAGAGCACCTGCCGAAACTCGAGAAAATCCAGGAGGTTCTCCCCTCCAGGCGAGATGAGGCCCATTTCCGCTCAGGCTCTCGAGGCTAATCACACCTAACCCTGGAACTTCCAAAGGGTCCTTCACACCCTTGCTACAACTCAAGAAGTTCCCCAACATACCTGACTCCACTCGAGAGGAAGCACGAGAGTCCCGCCACATCCAGAGGAGCCCCGTTTCCGCCTCGTACCTCGCGGTCAGGTATCCTTTCCCTGTATGTTCCGGAAAGAATTCCCGGTGTTCCCGTCGCATCTCAAGAGGAGGCGCTCTCCACAGGAAAGGCGAGAGAAACTCCAGTGTCGTGCCATCATTCCAAGAGTCCCCAGATATCTCAGTGTGCCGGGGTCCAGCCCCGCTGGATCCAGGGAATTCGATGGATGGACGGCGTTGACGTGGAAAGTCTTGTGTATTTATTAATGTAAGATGAGATTAAGAAATTATAGGGTAGTAAGAAGATTAACTGGAGGAAAAAGGCTGAATAGCTAGGTTTACGCGGAAGGCCAATAAAATTCCCGACAAGGAATTTTCTGGCGGACTCTGGGAATGGTGGCACGACCCTCGAGTTCCTCTTGCCTTTCCTGTGGAGAGCGCCTCCTCTTGAGATGCGCCGGGAACGCCGGGAATTCTTTCCCGACCACGCAGGGAAAGGATCCCTCCTCTCGAGCTAGGAGGCGGAAACGGGCTCCTCTGGATGTGGGCGGGACTCTCGTGCTTCCTCTCGAGGAGACGGGTATGTCGGGGAACTTCTTGAGTTGCAGCAAGGGTGTGAAGGACCCTTTGGAAGTTCCAGAGGTTAGGTGTGATTAGCCTCGAGACGCCTCAGCGGAAATGGGCCTCATCTCGCCTGGAGGGGAGAACCTCCTGGATTTTCTCGAGTTGCGGCAGGTGCTCTCGACTTACGACGGGGACCTCAGGGACCCGCTCTGGTGGCCTCAGGAAAGGCCAGTCCCCATGCAAGTTGCTCGGGGCCTCTCGGGATTCCTCTCCCTCGATGCCGGGGCCTAAGATCTTGTGTGGAGTCGGTGCCGGAACCTGAGGATTCCTCTCCAGTGCTGACATGGATCTTGGGGTACTTCTGGAGTCTCCCCAGGGGAGTCAGTCCTCCTCGAGTGGGGGCATGCACGTGCGCTTTCCTCCCGAGCTGTAGCAGCAGTCTCACGCTTCCCTTCGCGTATCAAGGGATCTGTGGCTTTCCCTCGAGGGCTTTCCACGAGGCTTTCCCACAGGGCTGTCCACGTGCCACCGTAGTGTGAGTTGATCTCGGCTTGAAAGTCGAGGCAGTGCAGGGAAAACAGGTTTCCCTGGATGGACTGAGACATCTGGGGGACTCTGGGAATGGTGGCACGACCCTGGAGTTCCTCTCGCCTTTCCTGTGGAGAGCGCCTCCTCTTGAGATGCGACGGAACGCCGGGAATTCTTTCCCGACCAGGCAGGGAAAGGATCCCTCTCTCAAGCTATGAGGCGGAAACGGGGCTCCTCTGGATGTGGGCGGGACTCTCGTGTTTCCTCTCGAGTGGAGACGGGTATGTCGGGGAACTTCTTGAGTTGCAGCAAGGTGTGAAGGACCTTTGGAAGTTCCAGAGGTAGATGTGATTAGCCTCGAGACGCCTCAGCAGAAATGGGCCTCATCTCGCCTGGAGGGAGAACCTCCTGGATTTTCTCGAGTTGCGGCAGGTGATCTCGACTTACGACTGGGACCTCAGGGACCCGCTCTGGTGGCCTCAGGAAAGGCCAGTCCCCATGCGAGTTGCTCGGGGGGCCTCTCGGGATTCCCTTCCGTCGATACCGGGCCTAAGACTTGTGTGGAGTCGGTGCCGGAACCTGAGGATTCCTCTCAGTGCTGACATGGATCTTGGGGTACTTCTGGAGTCTCCCCAGAGGAGTCAGTCCTCGTCTCGAGTGGGGGCATGCACGTTCGCTTTCCTCCCGAGCTGTAGCAGCAGTGTCACGCTTCCCTTCGCATGGATCAAGGGATCTGTGGCTTTCCCACGAGGCTTTCCCACAGGGCTGTCCCACGTGCCACCGTGGTGTGAGTCGATCCTCGGCTTGAAAGTCGAGGCACTGCAGGGAAAACAGGTTTCCCTGGAATGGACTGAGACATCTGGGGGGACTCTGGGAATGGTGGCACGACCCTGGAGTTCCTCTCGCCTTTCCTTTGGAGAGAGCCTCCTCTTGAGATGCGACGGGAACGCGGGGAATTCTTTCCCGACCTCGCAGGGAAAGGATCCCTCCTCTTGAGCTAGGAGGCAGTAACGGTTCTCCTCTGAATGTGGGCGGGACTCTCGTGCTTCCTCTCGAATGGAGACGGGTAAGTCGGGGAACTTCTTGAGTTGCAGCAAGGGTGTGAAGGACCCTTTGGAAGTTCCAGAGGTTAGGTGTGATTAGCCTCGAGACGCCTCAGCGGAAATGGGCCTCACCTCGCCTGGAGGGGGAGAACCTCCTGGATTTTCTCGAGTTGCGGCAGGTGCTCTCGACTTAAGACGGGGTCCTCAGGGACCCGCTCTGGTGGCCTCAGGAAAGGCCAGTCCCCATGCGAGTAGCTCGGGGGCCTCTCGGGATTCCTCTCCCGTCGATGCCGGGCCTAAGACCTTGTGTGGAGTGTGTGCCAGAACCTGAGGATTCCTCTCCAGTGCTGACATGGATCTTGGGTAATTCTGGAGTCTCCCCAGGGGAACCAGTCCTCGTCTCGAGTGGGGGCATGCACGTGCGATTTCCTCCCGAGCTGTAGCAGCAGTGTCACTCTTCCCTTAGCGTTCATCAAGGGATCTGTGGCTTTCCCTCGAGGCTTTCCCACGAGGACGGCTTTCCCCACAGGCTGTCCCACGTGCCACCGTGGTGTGAGTCGATCCTCGGCTTCAAAGTCGAGGCAGTGCAGGGAAAACTGGTTTCCCTGGAATGGACTGAGACATCTGGGGGACTCTGGGAATGGTGGCACGACCCTGGAGTTCCTCTCGCCTTTCCTGTGGAGAGCACCTCCTCTTGAGATGCAACGGAACGCGGGCAATTCTTTCCCCACCTCGCAGGGAAAGGATCCCTCCTCCTCGAGCTCGGAGGGGAAACAGGTCT
>NW_017200565.1:0-6967 GCF_001704415.2 Capra hircus
GGAACCTGAGGATCCTCTCAGTGCTGACATGGATCTTGGGGTACTTCTGGAGTCTCCCAGGGGAGTCATTCCTCGTCGCGAGTGGAGATATGCACGTGGGTTTTCCACCCGAGCTGTAGCAGCAGTGTCAAGCTTCCCTTCGCGTGGATCATGGGATCTGTGGCTTTCCCTCGAGCTTTCTCAGGAGACTTTCCCACGAGGCTTTCCCACAGGGCTGTCCCACATGCCACCGTGGTGTGAGTCGATCCTCAGCTTGAAAGTCGAGGCAGTGTAGGGAAAAATGGTTTCTGTGGAATGGAATGAGACATCTGGGGAGTGTGGGAACGGTGGCACGAACCTGGAGTTCCTCTCCCGTTTCAAGTGGAGAGCGCCTCCTCTTGAGATGCGACGGAAACGCCGGGAATACTTTCCAGACCACGCAAGGAAAGGATCCCCTCCTCTAGAGCTATGAGGCGGGAAACGGGCTCCTCTGTATGTGGGCGGGACTCTCGTCCTTCTTCTCGAGTGGAGTCGGGTATGACGGGGGAACTTCTTGAGTTGCAGCAAGGGTTGAAGGACCCGTGGGAAATTCCAGCGTTTTAATTGTGATTAGCCTTGAGGAGCCTCATCGGAAAAGGGCCTCATCTCGCCTGGAGGGGAGAACCTAATGGATTTTCTCGAGTTGCGGCAGGTGCTCTCGACTTACGACTGGGACCTCAGGGACCCGCTCTTGGTGGCCTCAGGAAAGGCCAGTCCCCATGCGAGTTGCTCGGGGGGCCTCTCGGCGATTCTCTCCGTCGATGCCGGGCCTAAGACCTTGTGTGGAATCAGTGCCGGAACCTGAGGATTCCTCTCCAGTGCTGACATGGATCTTGGGGTACTTCTGCGAGCTCTCCCCAGGGGAGTCAGTCCTCCTCTCGAGTGGGGCATGCACGTGCGCTTTCCTCTCGAGTTGTAGCAGCACTGTCGCGCTTTCCATTCGCGTGGATCAAGGGATCTGTGGCTTTCCCTCGAGGCTTTCCCCACGAGGCTTTCCCACAGGCTGTCCAACGTGCCACCGTAGGTGAGTCGATCTTCAGATTGAAAGTCGACGCAGTGCTGGGAAAACAGGTTTCCCTGGAACGGACGGAGAACATCTGGGGACTCTGGGAATGGTGGCACGACCCTGGAGTTCCTATCGCCTTTCCTGTTGAGAGAGCCTCCTCTTGAGATGCGACGGAAATGCCGGGAATTCTTTCCCGACCACGCAGGGAAAGGATCCCTCCCCTCGAGCTAGGAGGAGGAAACAGGGCTCCTCTGGATGTGGGCGGGATTCTCGTGCTTCCTCTCGAGTGGAGACGGTATGTCGGGGAACTTCTTGAGTTGCGGCAAGGTGTGAAGGACCCTTTGGAAGTTCCAGAGGTTAGGTGTAATTAGCCTCGAGACGCCTCAGTGGAAATGCGGCCTCATCTCGCCTGGAGGGGAGAACCTCCTGGATTTTCTAGAGTTGCGGCAGGTGCTCTCAACTTACGACGGGGGACCTCAGGGACCCGCTCTGGTGGCCTCAGGAAAGGCCAGTCCCCATGCGAGTTGCTCGGGGGCCTCTCGGGATTCCTCTCCCGTCGATGCCAGGGCCTAAGATCTTGTGTGGGAGTCGGTGCCGGAACCTGAGGATCCTCTCCAGTGCTGACATGGATCTTGGGGTACTTCTGGAGTCTCCCCAGGGCAGTCAGTCCTCTACTCGAGTGGGGCATACACGTGCGCTTTCCTCCCGAGCTGTAGCAACAGTGTCACGCTTCCTTCGCGTGTATCAACTGATCTGTGGCTTTCCTCGAGCTTTCGCAAGAGGCTTTCCCACGAGGCTTTCCCACAGGGCTGTCCCACGTGCCACTGTGGTGTGAGTCGATCCTCGGCCTTGAAAGTCGGCAGTGCAGGAATACAGGTTTCCCTGGAATGGACTGAGACATCTGGGGGACTCTGGGAATGGGGCACGACTCTGGAGTTCCTCTCGTTTTTTTCCTCTGGAGAGCGCCTCCTCTTGATGTGGGACGGAATGCCGCGAATTCTTTCCCGACCACGCAGGGAAAGGATCAAACCTCTCGAGCAATGAGGAGGAAACGTGGCTCCTCTGGATGTGGGCGGGACTTTCCTGCTTCCTCTCGAGTGGAGACGGGTATGTCGGGGAACTTCTTGAGTTGCAGCAAGGGTGTGAAGGACCCTTTTGGAAGTTCCATAGGTTAGGTTTTGATTAGCCTCGAGACGTCTCAGTGGAAATGGGCCTCATCTCGCCTGGAGGGAGAACCTCTGGATTTTCTCGAGTTGCGACAGGTGCTCTCGACTTACGACGGGGACCTCAGGGACCCCTCTGGTGGCCTCAGAAAAGCCAGTCCCCATGCGAGTTGCACGGGTGCCTCTCGGGTTTCCTTCTCCCGTCGATGCCCGGGGCCTAAGACCTTGTGTGGCTTCGGTGCCGGAATCTGAGGATTCCTCTTCAGTGCTGACATGCTTCTTGGGGGTACTTCTGGAGTCTCCCCAGGGAGTCAGTCCTCGTCTCGAGTGGGGGCATGCACGTGCGCTTTCCTCCCGAGCTGTAGCAGCAGTGTCACGCATCCCTTCGCCTGGATCAAGGGATCTGTGGCTTTCCCTCGAGGCTTTCCCACGAGGCTTTCCCACGAGGTTTTCCCACAGGATGTCCCACGTGCCACCGTGGTGTGAGTCCATTCTCGGCTAGAAAGTCGAGACAGTGCAGGGAAAACAGGTTTCCCTGGAATGGACTGAGACATCTGGGGGACTCTGGGAATGGTGGCACGACCCTGGAGTTCCTCTCGCCATTCCTGTAGAGAGCGCCTCCTCGTGAGATGTGACGGGAACGCCGGGAATTCTTTCCCGACCACGCAGGGAAAGGATCCCTCCTCTCGAGCTAGGAGGCGGAAACGGGTCTCTGCTGGATGTGGGCGGGAATCTCGTGCTTACTCTCGAGTGGAGACGGGTATGTCGGGGAACTTCCTGAGTTGCGGCAAGGGTGTGAAGGACCCTTTGGAAGTTCCAGAGGTTAGGTGTAATTAGCCTCGAGACGCCTCAGTGGAAATGGGCCTCATCTCGCCTGGAGGGGAGAACCCCCTGGATTTTCTCGAGTTGCGGCAGGTGCTCTCGACTTACGACCGGGGGACCTCAGGCGACCCGTTCTGCTGCTGGCCTCAGGAAAGGCCAGTCCCCATGTGAGTAGCTCAGGGGGCCTCTCGGGATTCCTCTCCCCTTGATGTCCGGAGACTAAGGTCTTGTGTGGAGTCGGTGCTGTAACCTGAGGATTCCTCTCCAGTGCTGACATAGATCTTGGGGTACTTCTGGAGTCTCCCCAGGGCAGTCCAGTCCTCTACTCGAGTGGGGGCATGCACGTGCGCTTTCCTCCCGAGCTGTAGCAGCAGTGTCACGCTTCCCTTCGCGTGGATCAACGGATCTGTGGCTTTCCCTCGACGCTTTCCCAAGAGGCTTTTCCACGAGGCTTTCCACAGGGCTGTCCCACGTGCCACCGTGGTGTGAGTCGATCCTCGGCTTGAAAGTCGACGCAATGCAGGGAAAACAGGTTTCTCTGGAATGGACTGAGACATCTGGGGGACTCTGGAATGGTGGCAAGACCCTGGAGTTCCTCTCGCCTATCCAGTGGAGAGCGCCTCCTCTTGAGATGCGACCGGGAACGCCGGGAATTCTTTCCCGACCACGCAGGGAAAGGATCCCTCCGCTCGAGGTATGAGGCGGAAACGGGGCTGCTCTGGATTTGGGCGGGACTCTCGTGCTTCCTCTCGAGTGGAGACGGGTATGTCGGGGAACTTCTTGAGTTGCCAGCAAGGGTGTGAAGGACCCTTCGGAAGTTCGAGAGGTTAGGTGTGATTAGCCTCGAGACGCCTCAGCAGAAATGGGCCTCATCTCGCCTGGAGGGGAGAACCTCCTGGATTTTCTCGAGTTGCGGCAGGTGCTCTCGACTTACGACTGGGACCTCAGGGACCCGCTCTGGTGGCCTCAGGAAAGGCCAGTCCCCATGCAGTTGCTCGGGGCTCTCGGGATTCCTCTCCCGTCGATGCCGGGCCCTGGGACCTTGTGTGGAGTCTGTGTCGGATCCTGAGGATTCCTCTCCAGTGCTGACATGGATCTTGGGTACTTCTGGAGTCTCCCAGGGGAGTCATTCCTCGTCGCGAGTGGAGATATGCACGTGGGTTTTCCACCCGAGCTGTAGCAGCAGTGTCAAGCTTCCCTTCGCGTGGATCATGGGATCTGTGGCTTTCCCTCGAGGCTTTCTCAGGAGACTTTCCCACGAGGCTTTCCCACAGGGCTGTCCCACATGCCACCGTGGTGTGAGTCGATCCTCAGCTTGAAAGTCGAGGCAGTGTAGGGAAAAATGGTTTCTGTGGAATGGAATGAGACATCTGGGGGAGTGTGGGAACGGTGGCACGAACCTGGAGTTCCTCTCCCGTTTCAAGTGGAGAGCGCCTCCTCTTGAGATGCGACGGAAACGCCGGAATACTTTCCAGACCACGCAAGGAAAGGATCCCTCCTCTAGAGCTATGAGGCGGAAACGGGGCTCCTCTGTATGTGGGCGGGACTCTCGTCCTTCTTCTCGAGTGGAGTCGGGTATGACGGGGAACTTCTTGAGTTGCAGCAAGGGTGTGAAGGACCCGTGGGAAATTCCAGCGTTTAATTGTGATTAGCCTTGAGGAGCCTCATCGGAAAAGGGCCTCATCTCGCCTGGAGGGGAGAACCTAATGGATTTTCTCGAGTTGCGGCAGGTGCTCTCGACTTACGACTGGGACCTCAGGGACCCGCTCTGGTGGCCTCAGGAAAGGCCAGTCCCCATGCGAGTTGCTCGGGGGCCTCTCGGGATTCCTCTCCCGTCGATGCCGGGGCCTAAGACCTTGTGTGGAATCAGTGCCGGAACCTGAGGATTCCTCTCCAGTGCTGACATGGATCTTGGGGTACTTCTGGAGTCTCCCCAGGGGAGTCAGTCCTCCTCTCGAGTGGGGGCATGCACGTGCGCTTTCCTCTCGAGTTGTAGCAGCACTGTCGCGCTTCCATTCGCGTGGATCAAGGGATCTGTGGCTTTCCCTCGAGGCTTTCCCACGAGGCTTTCCCACAGGGCTGTCCAACGTGCCACCGTGGTGTGAGTCGATCTTCAGATTGAAAGTCGACGCAGTGCTGGGAAAACAGGTTTCCCTGGAACGGACGGAGACATCTGGGGGACTCTGGGAATGGTGGCACGACCCTGGAGTTCCTATCGCCTTTCCTGTTGAGAGAGCCTCCTCTTGAGATGCGACGGAAATGCCGGGATTCTTTCCCGACCACGCAGGGAAAGGATCCCTCCCCTCGAGCTAGGAGGAGGAAACAGGGCTCCTCTGGATGTGGGCGGGATTCTCGTGCTTCCTCTCGAGTGGAGACGGGTATGTCGGGGAACTTCTTGAGTTGCGGCAAGGGTGTGAAGGACCCTTTGGAAGTTCCAGAGGTTAGGTGTAATTAGCCTCGAGACGCCTCAGTGGAAATGGGCCTCATCTCGCCTGGAGGGGAGAACCTCCTGGATTTTCTAGAGTTGCGGCAGGTGCTCTCAACTTACGACTGGGGACCTCAGGGACCCGCTCTGGTGGCCTCAGGAAAGGCCAGTCCCCATGCGAGTTGCTCGGGGGCTCTCGGGATTCCTCTCCCGTCGATGCCAGGGCCTAAGATCTTGTGTGGAGTCGGTGCCGGAACCTGAGGATTCCTCTCCAGTGCTGACATGGATCTTGGGTACTTCTGGAGTCTCCCCAGGCAGTCAGTCCTCTACTCGAGTGGGGGCATACACGTGCGCTTTCCTCCCGAGCTGTAGCAACAGTGTCACGCTTCCTTCGCGTGTATCAACTGATCTGTGGCTTTCCCTCGAGGCTTTCGCAAGAGGCCTTTCCCACGAGGCTTTCCCACAGGGCTGTCCCACGTGCCACTGTGGTGTGAGTCGATCCTCGGCTTGAAAGTCGAGGCAGTGCAGGAATACAGGTTTCCCTGGAATGGACTGAGACATCTGGGGGACTCTGGGAATGGGGCACGACTCTGGAGTTCCTCTCGTTTTTCCTCTGGAGAGCGCCTCCTCTTGATGTGGGACGGGAATGCCGCGAATTCTTTCCCGACCACGCAGGGAAAGGATCAAACCTCTCGAGCAATGGAGGAGGAAACGTGGCTTCCTCTGGATGTGGGCGGGACTTTCCTGCTTCCTCTCGAGTGGAGACGGGTATGTCGGGGAACTTCTTGAGTTGCAGCAAGGGTGTGAAGGACCCTTTGGAAGTTCCATAGGTTAGGTTTGATTAGCCTCGAGACGTCTCAGTGGAAATGGGCCTCATCTCGCCTGGAGGGGAGAACCTCCTGGATTTTCTCGAGTTGCGACAGGTGCTCTCGACTTACGACGGGGACCTCAGGGACCCGCTCTGGTGGCCTCAGAAAAGGCCAGTCCCCATGCGAGTTGCACGGGTGCCTCTCGGGTTTCCTCTCCCGTCGATGCCGGGCCTAAGACCTTGTGTGGCTTCGGTGCCGGAATCTGAGGATTCCTCTTCAGTGCTGACATGCTTCTTGGGTACTTCTGGGAGTCTCCCCAGGGGAGTCAGTCCTCGTCTCGAGTTGGGGCATGCACGTGCGCTTTCCTCCCGAGCTGTAGCAGCAGTGTCACGCATCCCTTCGCCTGGATCAAGGATCTGTGGCTTTCCCTCGAGCTTCCCACGAGGCTTTCCCACGAGGTTTTCCCACAGGGATGTCCCACGTGCCACCGTGGTGTGAGTCCATTCTCGGCTAGAAAGTCGAGACATGCAGGAAAACAGGTTTCCCTGGAATGGACTGAGACATCTGGGGACTCTGGGAATGGTGGCACGACCCTGAGTTCCTCTCGCCATTCCTGTAGAGAGCGCCTCCTCGTGAGATGTGACGGAAACGCCGGGAATCTTTCCCGACCACGCAGGGAAAGGATCCCCTCCTCTCGAGCTAGGAGGCGGAAACGGGCTCTGCT
>NW_017200566.1:0-6967 GCF_001704415.2 Capra hircus
GAGCCCCGATTCACCTTTTAGCTCGAGAGGTTTGATCCTTTCCCTGCGTCGGGGAAAGAATTCGCAGCATTCCCGTCAAATCTCAAGAGGTGGCGCTCTCCAGAGGAAAGGCGAGAGGACTCCAGGGTCGTGCCACCATTCCCAGAGTCCCCAGATGTCTCAGTCCATTCCAGGAAACCTGTATTCCTGCCTGCCTCGACTTTCAAGTCGAGGATCGACTCACACCACAGTGGCACGTGGTACAGCCCTGTGGAAAGCTCTTTGGGAAAGCCTCAAGGGAAAGCCACAGATCCCTTGATCCATGCGAAGGGAAGCGGGACACTGCTGCTACAGCTCGGGAGGAAAGCGCACGTGCATGGCCCCACTCGAGACGAGTAGTGACACCCCTGGGGGGACTCCAGAAGTACCCCATATCCATGTCAGAAGTGGAGAGGAATCCTCAGGTTCCGGCACCGACTCCAAACAAGGTCTTAGACCCCGGCATCGTCGGGAGAGGAATCCCGAGAGGCCCCAGAGCAACGCATATGGGACTGGCCTTTCCTGAGGCCACCAGAGCGGGTCCCTGTGGTCTCCATCGTAAGTCGAGAGCACCTGCCGCAACTCCAGAAAATCCAGGAGGTTCTCCCTCCAGGCGAGATGAGGCCCATTTACGCTGAGGCAACTAGGGGGTAATCACACTTAAACTCTGGAACTTCCAAAGGTCCTTCACACCCTTGCTGCAAATCAAGAAGTTCCCCGACATACCGTCTCCACTCTAGAGGAATCGGAGAGTCCCGTCCATATCCAGAGTGGCCCGTTTCCGCCTGCTAGCTCGAGAGGAGGATCCTTTCCCTGTGGGTCGAGAAAGAATTCCTAGCGTTCCCGTCGCATCTCAAGAGGAGGCGCTCTCCACAGGAAAGGGAGAGGAACTCCAGGTTCCTGCCACCATTCCCAGAGTCCCCCAGATGTCTCCGTCCATTCCAGGGAAACCTGATTTCCCTGCACTGCGTCGACTTTCAAGCCGAGGATCGACTCACACCACGGTGGCATGTGGGACCGCCCTGTGGGAAAGCCTCGTGGGAAAGCCTCGTGGGAAAGCCTCGTGGAAAGCCTCAGCCACAGATCCCTTGATCCACGCGAATGGAAGCGCGACACTGCTGCTACAGCTCGAGAGGAAAGCGCACGTGCATGCCCCCACTCGAGTCGAGGACTGACTCCAATGGGGAGACTCCAGAAGTACCCCAAGATCCACGTAAGCACTGGAGAGATCCTCAGGTACCGGCACCCACTCCACACAATATCTTAGGCCCCAGCTTCGACGGGAGAGGAATCCCGAGAGGTCCCTGGCAACTCGCATAGGGACTGGCCTATCCTGAGGCCACCAGAGCGGGTCCCTGAGGTCCCCGTCGTAAGTCGAGAGCACCTGCTGCAACTCGAGAACATTCAGGACGTTCTCCCCTCCAGGCGAGATGAGGCCCATTTCCGCTGAGGTGTCTCGAGGCTAATCACACCTAACCTCTGGAACTTCCAGAGGGTCCTTCACACCCTTGCTGCAACTCAAGAAGATCCCCGACATACCAGTCTCCACCCGAGAGGAAGCACGAGAGACCCGCCCACATCCAGAGGAGCCCCGTTTCTGCCTCCTAGCTCGAGAGGAGGGATCCTTTCCCTGCAGGTTCGGGAAAAATTCCCGGCGTTCCCGTCGCATCTCAAGAGGAGGCGCTCTCCACAGGAAAGGCGAGAGGAACTCCAGGGTCGTGCCACCATTCCAGAGTCCCCCAGATGTCTCAGTCCATTCCAGGGAAACCTGTTTTCCCTGCACTGCCTCGACTTTCAAGCCGAGGATCGGCTCACACCACGGTGACACGTGGGACAGCCCTGTGGGAAAGCCTCGTGGGAAAGCCTCGTGGGAAAGCCTCGAGGGAAACCACAGATCCCTTGATCCACGCCAAGGGAGGCGTGACACTGCTGCTACAGCTCCGGAGGAAAGCGCACGTGCATGGCCCACTCGAGACGAGGACTGACTCCCCTGGGGAGACTCCAGAAGTAGCCCAAGATCCATGTCAGCACTGGAGAGGAATCCTCAGGTTCCGGCACCGACTCCACACAAGGTCTTAGGCCCTGGAATAGACGGGAGAGGAATCCCGAGAGGCCCCCGAGCAACTCGCATGGGACTGGCCTTTCCTGAGGCCACCACAGCGAGTCCCTGAGGTCCCCTTCGTAAGTCGAGAGCACCTGACGGGAACTCGAGAAAATCCAGGAGGTTCTCCCTCCAGGCGAGATGAGGCCCATTTGCGCTGAGGCGTCTCGAGGCTAATCACACCTAACCTCTGGAACTTCCAAAGGGTCCTTCACACCCTTGCTGCAACTCAAGAAGTTCCCCGACATACCCGTCTCCACTCGAGAAGAAGCACGAGAGTCCTGCCACATCCAGAGGAGCCTCGTTTCCGCCTCATGGCTCGAGAGGAGGGATCCTTTCACTGCGTGTCGGGAAAGAATTCCCGGCTTTCCCCTCGCATCTCAAGAGGAGACGCTCTCCACAGGAAAGGCGAGAGGAACTCCAGGGTCGTGCCACCATTCCCAGAGTCCCCCAGATGTCTCAGTCCATTCAAGGGAAACCTGTTTTCCCTGCACTGCCTCGACTTTCAAGCGAGGATCGACTCACACAACGTGACACGTGGGTCAGCCCTGTGGGAAAGCTCGTGGGAAAAGCCTCGTGGGAAAGCCTCTTGGGAAAGCCTCGTGGGAAAACCTCGAGGGAAAGCCACAGATCCCTTGATCCACGCGAAGGGAAGCGTGACACTGCTGCTACAGCTCTGAGGAAAGCGCAACTGCATGCCCCCACATGAGACGAGGACTGACTCCCCTGGGGAGTCTCCAGAAGTAGCCCAAGATCCATGTCAGCACTGGAGAGGAATCCTCAGGTTCAGGCACCGACTCCACACAAGGTCTTAGGTCCCGGCATCGATGGGAGAGGAATCCCGAGAGGCCCCCCGGAGAAACGCGCATGTGGACTGGCCTTAACTGAGGCCACCAGAGGCGGGTCCGCTGTGATCCCCGTAGTACGTCGAGAGCACCTGCAGCAACTCGAGAAAATCCAGGAGGTTTTCCCCTCCAGGCGACATGAGGCCCATTTCCGCAGAGGCGTCTCGAGGCTGATCAAACCTAAACTCTGGAACTTCCAAAGGGTCCTTCACACCCTTGATGCAACTCAAGAATTTCCCCGAAATACCCGTCTCCACTCGAGAGGAAGCACGAGAGTCCCCCCACATCCAGAGGAGCCCGATCCACCTTTTAGCTCGAGAGGTTTGATCCTTTCCTGCGTGGTCGGGAAAGAATTCGCAGCATTCCCGTCAAATCTCAAGAGGTGGCGCTCTCCAGAGGAAAGGCGAGAGGACTCCAGGGTCGTGCCACCATCCCAGAGTCCCCCAGATGTCTCAGTCCATTCCAGGGAAACCTGTATTCCCTGCACTGCCTCGACTTTCAAGTCGAGGATCGACTCACACCACAGTGGCACGTGGTACAGCCCTGTGAAAGCCTCGTGGGAAAGCCTCAAGGGAAAGCCACAGATCCCTTGATCCATGCGAAGGAAGCGGGACACTGCTGCTACAGCTCGGGGAGGAAAGCGCACGTGCATGGCCCCCACTCGAGACGATAGTGACACCCCTGGGGGGACTCCAGAAGTACCCCATATCCATGTCAGAAGTGGAGAGGAATCCTCAGGTTCCGGCACCGACTCCAAACAAGGTCTTAGACCCCGGCATCGTCGGGGAGAGGAATCCCGAGAGGCCCCAGAGCAACGCATATGGGACTGGCCTTTCCTGAGGCCACCAGAGCGGGTCCCTGTGGTCTCCATCGTAAGTCGAGAGCACCTGCCGCAACTCCAGAAAATCCAGGGAGGTTCTCCCCTCCAGGCGAGATGAGGCCCATTTACGCTGAGGCAACTAGGGGGTAATCACACTTAAACTCTGGAACTTCCAAAGGGTCCTTCACACCCTTGCTGCAAATCAAGAAGTTCCCCGACATACCCGTCTCCACTCTAGAGGAATCGGAGAGTCCCGTCCATATCCAGAGTGGCCCCGTTTCCGCCTGCTAGCTCGAGAGGAGGGATCCTTTCCCTGTGTGGTCGAGAAAGAATTCCTAGCGTTCCCGTCGCATCTCAAGAGGAGGCGCTCTCCACAGGAAAGGGAGAGGAACTCCAGGTTCCTGCCACCATTCCCAGAGTCCCCAGATGTCTCCGTCCATTCCAGGGGAAACCTGATTTCCCTGCACTGCGTCGACTTTCAAGCCGAGGATCGACTCACACCACGGTGGCATGTGGACCGCCCTGTGGGAAAGCCTCGTGGAAAGCCTCGTGGGAAAAGCCTCGTGGGAAAGCCTCGAGGGAAAGCCACAGATCCCTTGATCCACGCGAATGGAAGCGCGACACTGCTGCTACAGCTCGAGAGGAAAGCGCACGTGCATGCCCCCACTCGAGTCGAGGACTGACTCCAATGGGGAGACTCCAGAAGTACCCCAAGATCCACGTAAGCACTGGAGAGGAATCCTCAGGTACCGGCACCCACTCCACACAATATCTTAGGCCCCAGCTTCGACGGGAGAGGAATCCCGAGAGGTCCCCTGGCAACTCGCATAGGGACTGGCCTATCCTGAGGCCACCAGAGCGGGTCCCTGAGGTCCCCGTCGTAAGTCGAGAGCACCTGCTGCAACTCGAGAACATTCAGGACGTTCTCCCCTCCAGGCGAGATGAGGCCCATTTCCGCTGAGGTGTCTCGAGGCTAATCACACCTAACCTCTGGAACTTCCAGAGGGTCCTTCACACCCTTGCTGCAACTCAAGAAGATCCCCGACATACCAGTCTCCACCCGAGAGGAAGCACGAGAGACCGCCCACATCCAGAGGAGCCCCGTTTCTGCCTCCTAGCTCGAGAGGAGGGATCCTTTCCCTGCAGGTTCGGGAAAAATTCCCGGCGTTCCCGTCGCATCTCAAGAGGAGGCGCTCTCCACAGGAAAGGCGAGAGGAACTCCAGGGTCGTGCCACCATTCCCAGAGTCCCCCAGATGTCTCAGTCCATTCCAGGGAAACCTGTTTTCCCTGCACTGCCTCGACTTTCAACCGAGGATCGGCTCACACCACGGTGACACGTGGGACAGCCCTGGGAAAGCCTCGTGGAAAGCCTCGTGGGAAAGCCTCGAGGGAAAGCCACAGATCCCTTGATCCACGCCAAGGGAGGCGTGACACTGCTGCTACAGCTCCGGAGGAAAGCGCACGTGCATGGCCCCACTCGAGACGAGGACTGACTCCCCTGGGGAGACTCCAGAAGTAGCCCAAGATCCATGTCAGCACTGGAGAGGAATCCTCAGGTTCCGGCACCGACTCCACACAAGGTCTTAGGCCCTGGAATAGACGGGAGAGGAATCCCGAGAGGCCCCCGAGCAACTCGCATGGGGACTGGCCTTTCCTGAGGCCACCACAGCGAGTCCCTGAGGTCCCCTTCGTAAGTCGAGAGCACCTGACGGAACTCGAGAAAATCCAGGAGGTTCTCCCCTCCAGGCGAGATGAGCCCATTTCGCTGAGGCGTCTCGAGGCTAATCACACCTAACCTCTGGAACTTCCAAAGGGTCCTTCACACCCTTTGCTGCAACTCAAGAAGTTCCCCGACATACCCGTCTCCACTCGAGAAGAAGCACGAGAGTCCTGCCACATCCAGAGGAGCCTCGTTTCCGCCTCATGGCTCGAGAGGAGGGATCCTTTCACTGCGTGGTCGGGAAAGAATTCCCGGCTTTCCCCCTCGCATCTCAAGAGGAGACGCTCTCCACAGGAAAGGCGAGAGGAACTCCAGGGTCGTGCCACCATTCCCAGAGTCCCCAGATGTCTCAGTCCATTCAAGGGAAACCTGTTTTCCTGCACTGCCTCGACTTTCAAGCCGAGGATCGACTCACACAACGGTGACACGTGGGTCAGCCCTGTGGGAAAGCCTCTGGAAAGCCTCGGGAAAGCCTCTTGGGAAAGCTCGTGGGAAAACCTCGAGGGAAAGCCACAGATCCCTTGATCCACGCGAAGGGAAGCGTGACACTGCTGCTACAGCTCTGGAGGAAAGCGCAACTGCATGCCCCACATGAGACGAGGACTGACTCCCTGGGGAGTCTCCAGAAGTAGCCCAAGATCCATGTCAGCACTGGAGAGGAATCCTCAGGTTCAGGCACCGACTCCACACAAGGTCTTAGGTCCCGGCATCGATGGAGAGGAATCCCGAGAGGCCCCGAGAAACGCGCATGTGGACTGGCCTTAACTGAGGCCACCAGAGCGGGTCCTGTGATCCCCGTAGTACGTCGAGAGCACCTGCAGCAACTCGAGAAAATCCAGGAGGTTTTCCCCTCCAGGCGACATGAGGCCCATTTCCGCAGAGGCGTCTCGAGGCTGATCAAACCTAAACTCTGGAACTTCCAAAGGGTCCTTCACACCCTTGATGCAACTCAAGAATTTCCCGAAATACCCGTCTCCACTCGAGAGGAAGCACGAGAGTCCCGCCCACATCCAGAGGAGCCCCGATTCCACCTTTTAGCTCGAGAGGTTTGATCCTTTCCTGCGTGGTCGGGAAAGAATTCGCAGCATTCCCGTCAAATCTCAAGAGGTGGCGCTCTCCAGAGGAAAGGCGAGAGGACTCCAGGGTCGTGCACCATTCCCAGAGTCCCCCAGATGTCTCAGTCCATTCCAGGGAAACCTGTATTCCCTGCACTGCCTCGACTTTCAAGTCGAGGATCGACTCACACCACAGTGGCACGTGGTACAGCCCTGTGGGAAAGCCTCGTGGGAAAGCCTCAAGGGAAAGCCACAATCCCTTGATCCATGCGAAGGGAAGCGGGACACTGCTGCTACAGCTCGGGAGGAAAGCGCACGTGCATGGCCCCACTCGAGACGAGTAGTGACACCCCTGGGGACTCCAGAAGTACCCCATATCCATGTCAGAAGTGAGAGGAATCCTCAGG